>NW_019158081.1:0-1919 GCF_002288905.1 Enhydra lutris kenyoni | reverse complement strand
AGGAACAGGGCAGCTTTGATCCAGTGGCTCTGCTTCGCAGTTCCAAGGGATCTGAGTTGACGGAGGTTCTCAGTCTGACGGGTCACAATGCCTTTGGTGTCCAGGGAGACCTCAGAATGTGGCGGTAGCTCTGGGGCCATGCAGGAACCTCCTAGCCTGTGGGTGGGACCCCGTTCCCAAGAGCAAAGTTTCCTCCTCGGGACCAGAGGGGTTCTACTGTATGGCTCAGGGACCACACTGTGGGCCATATGTTGGTTTTCCAGAACAGGCCGGAGGGACAGAGGACTGAAAACCTAAGCTAGGTATTGGAATAGGTCCTAGGGGCATGTCAGGTTGAATCTTCAGACTCAGGCCCATTGACCTGCTTGTCTTCCAGAAGGTAGGTGCATACGGTGTCTATACTGTGCCTTTTTCCAGAGCTGCCTCTGAAATTGGGGTGGGTTCAGATGCCTTGCAGGGTATTCCCATTCTGGATTTTTTGGACAACTGAGACGGGCAGAGTTTTCTCGGGAGAGCAGGCCCAGTGAGGCGGTGTGGTTTGGGGGTCCCATCCTGGAGGGAATGAGGTCAAGGCTTTGGGAATGAAGTCTTCAGACAGCATCTCGGGGAAGAAATTTGGGCGAGGTTATGGTAGGCTCGATGTGCAGACCCTGAAAGCAGCTCCTCAGGATTTGAAATTCGGGTGCCTGGGAGGCAGGAGCAGAGGCTTTTCTCTCTGGCCTGTATACCTAGGATGGGCTCGAAATGGACGGGTAAGCACATGGGTCCATGGGATATTCTCCCTTTCTGGGGAATCTGCCAGGTTCCCAAGACTTTGGTGTTTTTCCGGGGAAGGGAAGAGTGCTCTTTTCCTTCTGAGGGGTCGTCACAAACAGAGATTCCAGAGACGGGTTGTGGGTCACGTGGCCTGGACAACCCCTCCAAGGGTTAGGATTTGGGTATAGGGGAACAATAGGTTCTCTCTATGGGATCCTGGTCCAGCCCCGAAAGGCTGTGCTTGAAGGGGTCTCAGGCTAAGAGTCACAATGCCTGTTTGTGCCCAGTGGACCCTCCTGAATGGGCGTGGTCTCATGGGCCATGCAGGTGGCTCCCACTCTGAAAATAGTACAACCATATCAACATCCACTTTACTGCCATGGGAAAGGAGGAGTACTCTGTTGTGCTTCAGGTACACACAAGGGCAGGGTTTTGCACTACCTTCTGTTGTCAGATACCTGCATACCCAGGTTGGATGGAAATAACGGGCTCGGGCCAAGGCAGTTCCCACCAGCAGGTTGTGGTTCCCGCTATCTGGCTGGCCGACAGGAGATTGGGTCTCGGGCTGTGTTACACAGAGCTTTAGTTCACAGGGCAACCTAAGATATCAGGGTGCCCTTGAGGGCCGTGTGGTTGGACGCTCATTGGGGGTTTTGGGCAGACCTGTAGGACATTTCTTCTTTCTGTTGGCCAGATAGAAGGCAGCTTTGTGACTTCAGAATTCCCAAGGTGGAGGGTCTGCTGGCAAAGCTTGTGAGGATCGAAATCTGAAAATACAAGCTATGGTTATGTTCAGTGCCGAGGTCATGACAGTTCCAATGTGCAGCAGCTGTTTCATGATCTCCAGCTCCTGAGGATGGGCGAGTTTGAGATGTCTGCTCACACTGGAATTTGTGTCCATGATGGCCAACGAATACTCGGTTGTCCTCAAGAAGCCTTGGAGGCTTATCCAAGCTGGAGCTTGTGAGCTGCTCCAAACCACAAGGTGTCCTTCTGAGGGTCAGGGGAAGTCAGCTTAGAGGTCTCCCACATGGAAAGATTCGACAGCAGAGCTCTCCGAATGGATGCTTGGAAACCGACTTCGCGTTACCACAGCAGCCAAGGAACAGGGCAGCGTTGATCCGCTGCCTCTGGTTCGAAGTTCCAAGTGATCTGAGTTGACA
>NW_019158080.1:1010-1920 GCF_002288905.1 Enhydra lutris kenyoni | reverse complement strand
TAGTATCATATCATCTGCAAAGAGTGATAGTTCGACTTCTTCTTTGCGATTTGGATGCCTTTAATTTCCTTTTGTTGTCTGATTGCTGAGGCTAGGACTTCTAGTACTATGTTGAATAGCAGTGGTGATAATGGACATCCCTGCCATGTTCCTGACATTAGTGGAAAAGCTTTTAGTTTTTCTCCATTGAGAATGATATTTGTGGTGGGTTTTTCATAGATGGCTTTGATAATATTGAGGTATGTGCCCTCTATCCCTACACTTTGAAGAGTTTTGATCAGGAAGGGATGCTGTACTTTGTCAAATGCTTTTTCAGCATCTATGGAGAGTATCATATGGTTCTTGTTCTTTCTTTTATTAATGTGTTGTATCACATTGATTGATTTGCGGATGTTGAACCAAACCTGCAGCCCTGGAATAAATCCCACTTGGTCGTGGTGAATAATCCTTTTAATGTACTGTTGAATCCTATTGGCTAGTATTTTGTTGAGAATTTTCCCATCTGTGTTCATCAAGGATATTGGTCTGTAGTTCTCTTTTTTGATGGGATCCTTGTCTGGTTTGGGGATCAAGGTGATGTTGGCCTCATAAAATGAGTTTGGAAGTTTTCCTTCCATTTCTATTTTTTGGAACAGTTTCAGGAGAATAGAATTAGTTCTTCTTTAAATGTTTGGTAGAATTCCCCCGGGAAGCCGTCTGGCCCTGGGCTTTTGTTTGTTTGGAGATTTCTGATGACTGTTTCAATCTCCTTACTCGTTATGGGTCTGTTCAGACTTTCTATTTCTTCCTGGTTCAGTTGTGGTAGTTTATATGTCTCTAGGAATGCATCCATTTCTTCCAGATTGTCAAATTTGTTGGCGTAGAGTTGCTCCTAGTATGTTCTTATCATTGTCTGTATTTCTTTGGTGTT
>NW_019158080.1:0-910 GCF_002288905.1 Enhydra lutris kenyoni | reverse complement strand
TAGTATCATATCATCTGCAAAGAGTGATAGTTCGACTTCTTCTTTGCGATTTGGATGCCTTTAATTTCCTTTTGTTGTCTGATTGCTGAGGCTAGGACTTCTAGTACTATGTTGAATAGCAGTGGTGATAATGGACATCCCTGCCATGTTCCTGACATTAGTGGAAAAGCTTTTAGTTTTTCTCCATTGAGAATGATATTTGTGGTGGGTTTTTCATAGATGGCTTTGATAATATTGAGGTATGTGCCCTCTATCCCTACACTTTGAAGAGTTTTGATCAGGAAGGGATGCTGTACTTTGTCAAATGCTTTTTCAGCATCTATGGAGAGTATCATATGGTTCTTGTTCTTTCTTTTATTAATGTGTTGTATCACATTGATTGATTTGCGGATGTTGAACCAAACCTGCAGCCCTGGAATAAATCCCACTTGGTCGTGGTGAATAATCCTTTTAATGTACTGTTGAATCCTATTGGCTAGTATTTTGTTGAGAATTTTCCCATCTGTGTTCATCAAGGATATTGGTCTGTAGTTCTCTTTTTTGATGGGATCCTTGTCTGGTTTGGGGATCAAGGTGATGTTGGCCTCATAAAATGAGTTTGGAAGTTTTCCTTCCATTTCTATTTTTTGGAACAGTTTCAGGAGAATAGAATTAGTTCTTCTTTAAATGTTTGGTAGAATTCCCCCGGGAAGCCGTCTGGCCCTGGGCTTTTGTTTGTTTGGAGATTTCTGATGACTGTTTCAATCTCCTTACTCGTTATGGGTCTGTTCAGACTTTCTATTTCTTCCTGGTTCAGTTGTGGTAGTTTATATGTCTCTAGGAATGCATCCATTTCTTCCAGATTGTCAAATTTGTTGGCGTAGAGTTGCTCCTAGTATGTTCTTATCATTGTCTGTATTTCTTTGGTGTT
>NW_019158079.1:0-1920 GCF_002288905.1 Enhydra lutris kenyoni | reverse complement strand
AGACAAACACTTTAATCTTACTCATATATAAAGCCTAAAAAAAAAAACAAAAAACGGAACAGATTGGGGGCTATCAGAGACAGGGGATGGGGTGTGGGAGAAATGGGTGACTTTTTAAAATTTAAGTATGTTGAATTACAAAACCCTGAAATCACCTGATTTCAAATCACTAGATCTGAATATCAATAAAACTATTCCCTATTCAAACATGAGTAACAAAGCAGATCTAAAGAAAGAAGTACATAATTCATAAAGATAGAATTAAAAATTATGGTATATATATATATATATATATATATATATACACACACACACACACAAATATAACATCAATAAAAGCAATGAGGTTTTTTAAATTTTTTTTTAATTTCTTTTCAGTGTACCAGAATTCATTGTTTATGCACCACACCCAGTGCTCCATGCAATACGTGCCCTCCATAATACCCACCACCAGGCTCACCCAACTCCGCCCCCCTTCAAAACTGTCAGATTGTTTTTCAGAGTCCATAGTCTCTCATGGTTCATCTCCCCCTCCAATTTCCCCCAACTCCCTTCTCTCCATCTCCCCATGTCCTCTGTGTTATTTCTTAGGCTCCACAAATAAATGAAACCATATGATAATTGACTCTCTCTGCTTGATTCATTTCACTCAGCCTAATCTCTTCCAGTCCTGTCCATGTTGCTACAAAAGTTGGGTATTCATCCTTTCTGATGGAGGCATAATACTCCATAGTGTATATGGACCACATCTTCCTTATCCATTCGTCCGTTGAAGGGCATCTTGGTTCTTTCCACAGTTTGGCGACCGTGGCCATTGCTAAAAGCAATGAGTTTTAAAAATAAAGTCATTGGAAATTCTGAATAAAGAATTTATATTTAAAATCACAAATAACATTAGGGCATAAAAGGGGGGCAAAGATACAGATAAAGGTAAGATGTTTTAAATTATAAGACCTTTCAATTTGTTATAATTTATATAAAAAAATGGATGGTTTTCCAGGAAGTGTAAATTACCAAAATTAACTCCAAAAGCCTGGAAGAAAACTGAATAGACCACAAAGTAATTTAGAAGGTAGGTATCTAACCCCCAACTGCAAAAAAAAAGTGAAGAGTTCATCCCATCTTGAATAATTTTATGGATGTAGTCTACAAAACAATCAGGGACATAGTTTCTGTGTCATTCAATTTGTCGAGGCATATTACAAAAGTGGGAAATTTCAAATTCCACGAAGTAGCTTAATGCAGATATCAAAATCAAGGGTGATTCAAAAAACTTTTTTTGGTTTATAAAAAGTTTATTTTTTAAAATGTCTCTCTTGTGAAAATAGGCATAAACTCCAAAATAAGACATTGGCAAATGGAAATCCAGCCATTTATTTTAAAAAGAGTTTTAAACGTTAACATGTTAAGTAAAAAATAAAAGCAAATTAGTATTACAAAATGCTGTGAAACCATCGTGTGAGTGTGCACATGTGTAAATGCAAAAGAGTCAGGAATGGGTCACAAAAAATAAACAATGGCCGCTAGAGGACAATGGGAGGTTTGGTGTGAAAGAGAACTGGGAGGGGAACTTTATTTTGTATCTGCAGTAATATTTTCATTTTTACAAGCAAAGATTTATAAACTGGTTCTGTAATTTATAAAGAAATTTAGAGTTTAATAATGGAATCAAATAGTGAAAGTTCACGCCAAGACCCAGAGGGCAAAATCTGGAGGTTCAGATCTTTGTCTTTCCAAAGAAGTCTGAGGGGAGAGCAAGCTTTCTGTTTGATAGAACAAATGGGGCATTTGGAGGGTATTTGGTTTTGCATGCTGAATAGGGTACTCTTGTTGATTTTGGTTACTGGTTAGTCTAATAAAATTTATGGATTTGCAAAATACATTACATGGGTTTTCCTAAATAACTTTCCTTATTCTCTG
>NW_019158078.1:0-1921 GCF_002288905.1 Enhydra lutris kenyoni | reverse complement strand
GGAGGACCTCGGTGCTGTTGGCCGACCGGGCCAACAAGCTACAGGCCACAATAGATCACCTGGTGCCTGCTGTCATAAGACAAAATCTAAACTATGTACACATGTTTCTGGAAATATACCACGCCTTTGCCACCACCCAAGAGCTGCTGGACCTCCTATTTGCAAGGTGAGCACCCTCCCCTGCCCCTAACTGCTCCATATGATTTGGTCAATGCCTGGTTGTGAGACTTTGGCATGTCCCCAAGCTTCCCTTTGCTCCTAACTGAGGCAGAGGTATTATAGGTACTCAGTGGGGTCTTGTAGGGAAAGGACACCTGGGCACCTGCGCCTGTGGAAAAGTCTGCTGGAGGGCCTGTGGGCATGCTCTTTGAACATTCCCGTGCTCCTCATGATGAAGCCTCTGCTTTATCCCGCACTCTCACTATGGTCTTGAGCAGGGCTCTTTTGCCATTGAAAGGGAGATCTGAGGCTCCTTCTGGGGTCTGTGTCTGGGTGAATCCAGAGCAGGCATCCCTGGGGGTGAAAGGGGGACAGGCCCACTCAGATGTCTGCGATGGGCTGGTTGTGGCCCTTTCATTCAGCAAGCATTCAGGAAGCCCCAGTCAGTGGAGGCGATTATCTAGGAGCTGAATGTGATCCCTGCACAGAAGAGACAGCACCCCAGAGCTGCAGGCTAGACGGGGTCAGACGAGGAGAGCCAACATCCACAGACATCTCATGTGATGCGCCCTGGCCTCCTCTAGATTCGGATGCGTTTACTCCACCTATGACGTGGTCGGCGGACCCCAGGAGCAGCGCAATATGTGAGTAAGCTTTGGCTGCTCCAGGAGGACCGGGTCGCATGTGACAAGGAGTCCGACTGGTCTTGGACAGGAGCTGGAAGCACAGGGCCCCAGGTTCCCACAGGGGTTCCCTGGGATATTGGTTTGGATGCATGTCTTGTCCTCTGACTTCTCTGCCTCCATGTCTGTCCCCAGGGCCGTCTATGCCATCCTGAACACGTGGGTGGAAAAGTATCCAGGGGATTTTGTGCAGCCTCCGGAGTTTCCCAGCTTGCATGTGCTGCTGTCCGACCTGCAGGTCAATGTGCCGGGCTCGGACTTGGAGCGCTGGGCCCAGCTTCTGCTCTCAGAAATGCAACACGTTGAGGCCACGGAGCCAGAGGCTGCAGGTGAGGAGGACTGGGGGTGACTGATGTGGGCCTGAGGAGGAGACAGGGTGGGTCACCCTGAGGAAGCCTCCGTAGATTGTGGTTGGGCTGAGAGGAGTGAGTCGTCTCAGATCCCTGTCCCCATAGGCTTCCGTTGGGGACACCTTCCAGGGCCTGGGTCTTGAACACAGACCACGCTGAGTGGTGGGGAAAGGGAAAGGCAAAAGGGAAGTCAATCAAGCTGATGATGCTTTCTCTTCTTGGAGCTACAGCACCAGCCCCAGAGCAAGGTCACGATGTGCCTCATGAACTCGTCCCAGCAGCCACTCTGGCACCCGCTGCATCTCTGGGGCCTGAGCTGGCCCCCGCCATCTCTGCTGCCGTGGCTCACCATGGGTCAGGAAGAGCAGTGACCCCCTCTGCCCTGTTGGGGTCAGGGCAGATGGTTGTCAGGGCCCTCGTTCACTTCTCTGCGATGGAAGAGCCATCGGGTCCTTTGTCTGACCTGGATGTCCAGCAGGGTCCTGCCCCTGCTCCTGGGGTTCCTGAAGAGCCTGAACCACCACCTGCCTCCGTGGAGCAACCAGGCTCGGCCCCTGAGCATGTCTCCCCCTCCCCCGTCATTGCTTTGTAATACTTCTGTTTTGTATATACGTATATAATTACATAATAGATTTTATTTATTAAATTAGTAGAATTTGAGTTTACATAAAATTTTACTTGCATCCTTTGCAGTGGGATATGGAAGTCTCAATAGGTCCATCCAGAGTG
>NW_019158077.1:0-1921 GCF_002288905.1 Enhydra lutris kenyoni | reverse complement strand
CTGTATACAAAAATATGTAGGATAACTATGAATCAATAAAGAAAGGTGGGTAACTTAAAAACAATGAAAATACTCGAACAGAAATATCCCAAAGAGAAAAAAAAAATCAGCCAATAAACACATGAAGATTCATAACATCCTCAGTGATCACAAAAGAGCAAAGGAAAACACAATGTGTTAGTGTTAACACACAGAAGGCAGACCCAAAAAAGTGTTGATTAATCAAACTGATGTAATAGGTAATGGAGTGGGGCACCTGGGTGGCTCCATTGTTAAGCATCTGCTTTCTGCTGGGGTCCTGATGCCAGGGCCTTGGGATCAAGCCCTGCCTGGGGCTCCCTGCGCAGCAGGAAACCTGCTTCTCCCTCTCCTGCTTCCCCTGCTTGTACTCCCTCTCTCACTGTCTCTCTCTTTCTTTCAAATAAATAAATAAATAAATAAATAAATAATTTAAATTAATAAGTAAAAATAAAATGGAGACACATGGGGTACTAATGAATAACAGGAATATTTAGGGTTTTTTAAAAAAAAGATTTTATTTATTTCTTTGATAGAGATCAGAAGTAGGCAGAGAGGCAGGCAGAGAGAGAGGGGAAAACGGGCTCCCTGCTGAGCGGAGAGCCAGATGCAGGGCTGGGTCCCAGGACCCTGGGATCATGACCTGAGCAAAGGCAGAGGCTTAACCCTCTGAGCCACCCAGGCACCCAGTTTTGTTTGTTTGTTTTGTTATATATATATATATATATTTAAATTTCTTTTAATTAATTCATTTAATTTCTTTTCAGTGTAACAGATTACATTATATATGCTCCACACCCAGTGCTCCATGCAATACGTGCCCTCCATAATACCCACCACCAGGCTCACCCAACCTCCCACACCCTCCCTTTCAAAACCCTCAGATTGTTTTTCAGAGTGTATAGTCTCTCATGGTTCATCTCCCCCTCCAATTTCCCTCAACTCCCTTCTCCTCTCCATCTCCCCATGTCCTCCATGTTATTTCTTATGCTTCACAAATAAGTGAAACCATATGATAATTGACTCTCTCTGCTTGACTTATTTCACTCAGCATAATCTCTTCCAGTCCTGTCCATGTTGCTACAAAAGTTGAGTATTCATCCTTTCTGATGGAGGCACAATACTCCCTAGTGTATATGGACCACATCTTCCTTATCCATTCGTCCGGTGAAGGGCATCTTGGTTCTTCCCACAGCTTGGCGACTGTGGCCATTGCTGCTATGAACATTGGGGTACAGATGGCCCTTCTTTTCACTACATCTGTATCTTTGGGGTAAATACCCAGTAGTGCAATTGCAGGGTCATAGGGAAGCTCTGTTTTTAATTTCTTAGGGAATCTCCACAATGTTCTCCAAATTGGCTGCACCAACTTGCATTCCCACCAACAGTGTAAGAGGGTTCCCCTTTCTCCACATCCTCTCCAACAGACGTTGTTTCCTGTCTTGCTAATTTTTGCCATTCTAAGTGGTGTAAGGTGGTATCTCAATGTGGTTTTAATTTGAATCTCCCTGATGGCTAGTGATGATGAACATTTTTTCATGTGTCTGATAGCCATTTGTATGTCTTCATTGGAGAATTGTCTGTTCATGTCTTCTGCCCATTTTTGACATGATTATCTGTTGTGTGTGTGTTGAGTTTGAGAAGTTCTTTATAGAGCCTTTTGTCTGTACTGACATTTGCAAATATCTTCACCCATTCCATAGGTTGCCTCTTTGATTTGTTGACTGTTTCCTTTGCTGTGCAGAAGGTTTTGATTTGGCAGCATTTTTTAAAAGATTTTTATTTATTTATTTGACAGGAAGAGACAGCAAGAGAGAGAACACAAGTAGGGGGAGTGGGAGTGGGAGTGGGAGAAGGAGGCTTCCTGGCGAGCAGGTAGCACCTAAGATGAAGGCTTGATCCC
>NW_019158076.1:0-1921 GCF_002288905.1 Enhydra lutris kenyoni | reverse complement strand
CAGACTGAGAACCTCCGTCAACTCAGATCCCTTGGAACTGTGAAGCAAAGTCACTGGATCAAAGCTGCCCTGTTCCTAGGCTTGAGTGGTAACGGAGGTGGAGTTTCCAGGCATCCATTCGGAGAGCTCTGCTATCGAATCTTTCCATATGGGGACCCTGGAGCCCTCTAACTGGACTTCCCCTGTCCCGCTGAAGGACACCTTGCTGTTTGGAGCAGCTCACAAGTTCCAGCTTCAGAAAGCCGCCAAGGTTCTTGAAGCCGCACGAGCATTCGTTGGCCATCATGGATACAAATTCCAGCGTGAGCAGACATCTCACACTCGATCGTCCCAGGTGCTTGATCTCGAAGCAGAAGCTGCACATTGGAACTGTTATGGCCTCGGCACTGAACATAACCATAGCTTTGTTTTCAGAATTCCATCCTCACACACCTTGCCAGCAGGCCATCCATATTGGGAATTCTGGAAAAATAATGCTGCCTTCTGCCTGCCCACCGGAATGAAGATATGCCCTACGGGTCTACCCAGAATCCCCAGATGAGGGTCCAGCAGCATGGCCCTCAAGGGAACCCTGATATCATAGGCCGCCCTGTGAACTGATGCTCTGTCTGACACAGCCCGAGCCCTGGCCTCCGTCTGCCAGCCACATAGCGCGACCCATATCCTGCAGGTGGGCTCTGTCTTGGTCAGAGCCCGTCATCTCCTGCGAACCTGGGAATGCAGGTATCTGACCCCAGAAGGTAGTGCAAATCCCTGCCTATGGGGGAACCTGAATCAAAGCAGAGTACTCCTCCTTCCTCATGGCAGGAATGTGGATGTGGAGACGGTTGTACTACTCTAGAGTGGAGCCAGCTACATGGCTCATGAGACCACGACCACACAGGAGGGGCAGCTGGGAACAAGCAGGCCTTGGGAACCTCAGCCTGAGACCCCTTTAAAGCACACCCTGTTGGGGGCTGGTCCAGGAAGCCAGAGAGCAGGCCTCTCATGCCTCTTGGCCCAAATCCGAACCCTTGGTCGGGTTGTCCAGGCCACGTGACCCACAACCCCACTCTGGAATCCTGTTTGGGCGGGACCCCTGACGTGGAAAACAGCACTCTTCCCTTCCCCGAAAAAGACATCAAACTCTTGGGAGCCGGGGACAAACCCCAGATAAGAAGAACCTCCCATGGACCAATGTATGCAACCCTATCATTCCGAAGCCATCCTGGATATTGAGTCCAGACAGAAAAGCCTCTGCTACTCCTCCCAGGCATCCGAATTTCAAATCCTGAGGAGCTGCTTTCAGGGGTGCACATCGGGCTGCCATAACTTTGCTCCTAATTCTTCCCCGAGTTGGTGTCTGATGACTTGGTTTTCAAAGGCGTGACCACATGCCCTCCAGAATGGGACCTCCAGATACAAACAGCATCACTGGGCCTGCTCTCCCGAGGGAACTCTGCACATCTCAATTGCCCAAACCTTCCAGAATGGGAGAAACCTTCAAGGAACCTGAACCCAAACCAATTTCATAGGCTGCTCTGGAAAAAATGTGCAGTCAAATGACACACCTTCAGCACCTACCTGCAGGAAGAAACGGACGTCAATGTACCTGAGTCTGAAGATTGAACCTGACATGCCCCTAGAATCTCATCCAATACCTAGCTTAGGTTTTCAGGCCTCTGTCCCTCAGGCCTGTTCTGGAAAACCAACTTATGGCCCAACGTGTGGCCCCCAGCCATACAATAGAATCCCTCTGGTCTTGAGAAGGAAACCTTGCTCTTGAGAACGGGGACCAACCCTCAGCTTAGGAGATTCCAGCATGGCCCCAGAGACACAGCCACATTCTAAGGTGTCCCTGGACACCAAGCAGCATTGTGACCCGTCAGACTGAGAACCTCTGTCAACTCAGATCCCTTGGAACTTCGAACCAGAGGCAGCG
>NW_019158075.1:0-1924 GCF_002288905.1 Enhydra lutris kenyoni | reverse complement strand
ACAGTGGCCTCTAGGTGCTCCCCCAGCCCTGCCTCCTCTTGATCATCTGTCTGAATGTATGCTGACTCTGGAGCCAGCTCGGTGACTGTGAATCGCCTCACCATGGCACCCATCTCCACTGTGATGAACGTGCTGGAGTTGCTGTTGGCCAAGCAATAGATGATCTGATACATTGTGGGTGGGACAGGAGGGCCATGCATCAGTCTCATCACCCCACTCAGACACCACATACCCGCCACCCCGCCACCACCACTCTGCTGTCTTTCTGCCACATTCTTCCTCCTCTGCAAGCATCTGAGAGGAATGGCACAGCCACAGTGGCAGATGGAGCCTCCGAGTGCTGGGCCCCCATGACTCTCATTCTCCTTCATCCAACCCACCACCAAGATGTGGAAACCATTTAATCTTTAGTGATTCAATACTTACATAAAACACCAGTACTCATCATATCAGCAATTTAAAACCTCCCAAAAAACCAACTTGCAGAACCAGAATCATTCGTGGTAAATTCTACCATTCAGGGAAGGACTCATAGCAGTCCTTTGCCCACTTTTCCAAAAAAGAGAAGTGAAAGCTTCTAAACTCATTTACTGAGGTCAACATAACCCTAATGCAAAAATAAACGAGGACCCCCCAAGGAAAGAGACTTACAGTCCAATATCCCTGATGACCATAGATGTAAAAATGTTCAACAAAATATTAGCAACTCAAGTTCACCAATATGCTGAGAAGATCATATACTATGATCAAGTGGGCTCTTGCAGGAATGCAATGATGGTTTACAGGTGCACATCTATCAAAGTGATACAGCACATTAACAAAATAAAGAATAAAAATGATGTGATCATCTTGAGATGCAGGGAAGCACTTGACAAACTTTAATATCCATTTGCAATCAAAATTCTCAACAGAGTGTGTAGACCAGGAACATACCTCAACACCGAAAAGGCCATATATGGGGTGCCTGGGTGGCTCAGTGGGTTAAAGCCTCTGCCTTAAGCTCAGGTCATTATCCCAGGGTCCTGGATCGAGCCCCACATCAGGCTGTCTGCTCAGCAGGGAGCCTGCTTCCTCCTCTTTCTGCCTCTCTGCCTACTTGTGATCTCTCTCTCTCTCTCTCTCTCTCTCTGTCAAATAAATGACTAAAATCTTTTTAAAAAAAGGCCATATATGACAACCACACAGATTACGTCACATCCGATAGTGAAAAGTTTTAGCTATTTCTATTTCCTCTAAGATCGCCTAAGCTAGGAACACTGCCGATCTTTCCTTGCCACTTTTGCTGAACACAATATTGAAAATCCAAGGCAGAACAATTATGCAAGAAGATAATCAGAAGGCATCAAACCTGGAAAGAAAGAATTAAAAAGGTCACTACTTGCAGATGATATAGAATATAGAGAAAACCTCAAAGAAGCCAGTGAAAAATTGTTCAAACTATGACTAAATTCAGTAAAGGGGCAGGATACAATATAAGTACTCCAAAATCTGCTGTGTTTCTATATGCTAATAACAAATCATCAGAAAATAAATTAGGAAGATCATCCTACCTGAAGTTTCAACAAAAATGATAAAATACCCAGGAATATACTTCACCAAGAGGTAAAATCTTGGATGATGAAAACGACAAGATGGTAAGGAAAGAAACTTAACACACATAACCAAAGTCACCGCTTATTCATGGGTGAGAAAAATTAATAATGGTAAAATGTCCATACTTCCCTAAACCATCTACAGTTTCACTGCAATTCCTGTCAAAATTCTAAGGACATTTTTCACAGAAAGAGAAGAAAGGATCTAAAAATTTGTATGATGCCACAAAAGACTCTGAATACCAGAGCAATCTAGAGAAAGAAGAACCACACTAAAGGCATCGTGCTTGCTCATTTCAGACTAATGACAAAGCTAGAGTAATCAAAACAAT
>NW_019158074.1:0-1924 GCF_002288905.1 Enhydra lutris kenyoni | reverse complement strand
CCAAGGCTACCCCAGGGACAGGTGGCTAAGGACCTGCTGTCACGTTGGGCCTAGAGGCACAGTCCAGGCCTGCCTATTGCCCAGACTCCTTTCTCAGCGTGAAGCATGCGCCCCTGGCCTAGTCGTCCCCTCGTGTTTCCTGAGCAGCCAGGCTTCTGTCTCTCCGCTAAGGGAGTGGGGGACACTTGTCTTGCCACCGGCCCGCTGTTCCTCAGAGGGCTGGCTCTCCTGCTTCGCGTCCTTTTCCCGACTGCAATGCCAAGGGCTCCTCTGGGCTCCGGGCGGGTGACAGGCTCTCCCCAGACATGCTCCGGGGACCGTGCTGACAGGCTTGTCCCTTTCCTGAAAGCTGCTTCCACAGGCGCCAACACGCTTGTCTCTTGCGCAGACAGGATGTCCGGGCAAATAAGGTTCCGTTCTGGGCTGGTTTCTCACGCCGCACTGCGGAGCACTTGATTCAGGCAAGCAGCAGCAGCGCAAAGAACCGACTCTTCCTTCCCAGCGAATGCTGAGCTTTCGCAGAGGTTTCCCCGCTTGTCGCGAAACGCACTTCGCTGCTGCTTCCCAACAAGGCTTTGGGCTTTCGCTCTCTCGCGTAAGGCAAGAAGTGTTGCGGGAGAGTTGGTGCCTCTTGGGCCTTGCTTTCCGGGGGCCCAGGTTCCCGCCCTGGGCTCACCCTGCCTCTATTACGTCTGGAGACTTAGCCTCATCCCTGCACAGCGTGCGTCGCCCAGGTTGGCACTCTACACAGACTGGCTGATCCAGGCTTAGCCAGGGCCTGGCCTTTTCCTGTCACGTCAGGCGGACCTAGGAACAGACCAGTGCCATCCCCAGACGAGAGGAGAGGCGGACGAAGCACTGCACACCGCCCGCGCCCTGGGAGGGAGACCCTGTGGGTAACTGTCCCCGTTCCTTTCCCGGCCACCCCTGCCACCGCAAACGCTGCCACATCCTTGAGGAAGACGGTAGCCGATTGCCCGTTATCCAGGAAGATATTTCTGCGAGTTCCGGGTCGGCTGCCTGTTGGACCCGCCAAGGCTGCCCCAGGGACAGGTGACCAAGGAGCTGTCACCATGGTCCTAGAGGCACAGGACAGGCCTGCCTATTGCCCAGACTCCTTTCTCAGCGTGAAGCATGCGCCCCTGGCCTAGTCTTCCCGTCGTGTTTACTGAGCAGCCAGGCTTTTGTCTCTCTGCCCAGGGAGTGGGGGACACTTGTCTTGCCACCGGCCCGCTGTTCCTCAGAGGGCTGACTCTCCTGCTTCGCGTGCTTTCCCGACTGCAATGCCAAGGGGTCCTCTGGGTTCCAGGCGGGTGACAGGGTCTCCCCAGACAAGCTCCGGGGTCCGTGCTGACAGGCTTGTCCATTTCCTTAAGGCTGCTACGAGAAGGCGCCAACACGCTTCTCTCGCGCACAGACAGTATGTCCGGGCAAAGAAGGTTTCGTTCTGGGCTGGTTTCTCACGCTGCACTGCGGAGCACTTGATTCAGGCTAGCAGCAGCAGCGCAAAGAACCGACTCTTCTTTCCCAGCGAATGTTGAGCTTTCGCAGAGGTTTTGCCTCTTGGCTCGAAACGTACTTCGCTGCTGCTTCCCAGCAAGACTTTGGGATTTCGCTCTCTCGCGTAAGGCAAGAAGTGCTGCGGGAGAGTTGGTGCCTCTTGGGCCTTGCTTTCCGAGGGCCCAGGTTCGCGCCCTGGGCTCATCCTGTCTCACCCATGTCTGGAGACGTAGCCTCGTCCCTGCAGCAGCGTGCGTCGCCCAGGGTGGCACTCTGCACAGACTGGCTGCTCCAGGCTTAGCCAGGGTCTGTCGTTTTCCTGTCGCATTCAGGCGGACTGACGAACTAGCTCCTGCCTTTCCGAGATGACAGGAGAGGCATACGGTGCACTGCACATCGCCCGCGCCCTGAGGTGGAGACCCTG
>NW_019158073.1:0-1924 GCF_002288905.1 Enhydra lutris kenyoni | reverse complement strand
CGGTGAACATCGCAGGAGGGATGTGGCTGTCGCGTTTCCATATTCATCTGACCTCGGCCCCCCACCCCGTGCTGAGGAGCGTCTCTCACAGCTGGTGCTCCCTGGATCCCACCAGAATCACTGATGAGGGTCAATCGGGGGCCCGAGTGTGGACACGCTGAGTGACAGCGGCCGAGCTGTGCTGAGTTCTCCCCATGAGCCCTCTGACCCTTCTCGCTCTCCCCATGGGGCAGCTCCTGGGCCACGGGCTCCTTTCCCTGAACCCCTGTATGGTCACAGTAGCACGACCCCATCCATGCACCGAGTGTGAGTTGTTTAGGGGGACCCGTCAGCCCCCGACCCAGACCCTCCCTGATGGTGGACTCATTCCTTCCACAAACAGTGCATGAGCTCCTACTGTGTACCACCCCACTCCAGGTGCTCACACACACACACACACACACACACACACACACACACACACATACGAGTGCACCCAGAAAACCTCTGCCTTCCTCCCTGCCTTCCTCCCCTCCTCCATGGGGAAAGGCCGTGCGCAGGAAGCATAGTCCATACGGCGAGCAGGGCTCTGCATGGAAGAGGTGGGAGGCTCCGTACCTGGGAGTGTGGTTTCTGGTTACACCAGGAGGTCAGAACAGGTTCCCCCCCAAGGAGGGGATTTCCGAGAAAAGACTGGAAGGAGGTGAGGAGCGACCGCAGACATTTGGGGAATGGCTTTCGTGGCCCCGGTGACAGCCCGTGGAATGGCCCTCAGGAGGGGCCTGCTGGACTTTTCAGGAGCAGGAGTTCAGTGTAGCCAAAGTGTCCAGGCAAGACCGGTAGGAAATGGAGGTCAGAGAGGTAACAGGGGCCCCGGATGGGTCCATCCTGACCTAGAATCTCGGGATGCCTGAGCCAGAAGGACCTCAGAGTCGGCCCCATAACCCACCCCCTGCCGGACAGGTAAAGGCCAGACGGGAAAGGCATGCCCTGGGGCACCGGGATAGAACTTGGCTCCTGAACAGCCTTTCTCAGGCCCGACTCTGGCCAGAGCAGAGCTGACTTGCAACTGGGGCAGGGCCTGCTGTCCTCCGTTTAAGTGTCCAGGGCCGACCTGACCCCCTGGCCCAGCAGGGTGGGGCTGGGAGCCCTGGGTGCAGGCGGCTGTCGCTGCGGCTCCTTCCACCAGGGGGCGCTGCTCGCTCAGCTTCCCCCACAGGCACCTGGAGAGCTCAGGGCTGGGGTCAGGTCTTTCCCATGGCTGCCCCGGGGCTGACCCCGAGGTAGGGGACCTGTGCTGGACAGGAGGAAGGGTCTTCAGTCCTGCAGAGACAGAGCCTCACGACAACAGAGACTTTGGCCTTCGTCCTTCTCTCGTTGGCCATCTTCCCTGTGGGCTGGTGTCTGCGGACAGAGCCGTCCGGGACCATGAGGACGAAGCAGGAGGACAAGACCCGGTGCCCAGGACGGTGGAGCAGAAAGATGGGGCTGCCCGGGAGCCCGGGGACCCCGCTGAGCAGATGGCCCACCCCAGCCACTGCCGTCGCCTGACTTCCAGTTCCAGAGCAAGAACCCACCTGCTTCAGCCTGTGACGGCCAAGCTGGACGCTGGCAGGAGGCAGACGTCGTCCTGACTTCTGTGCACGACGACAATGACGAAGGAGGTCAATCAGCAGCATCAAAAGTTGATGCAAAAACAGGGATGCCTGGGTGGCTCAGTGGGTTAAAGCCTCTGCCTTCGGCTCAGGTCATGGTCGCAGGGTCCTGGGATCAAGTCCCACATCGGGCTCCCTGCTCAGCGGGGAGCCTGGTTCCTCCTCTCTCTCTCTCTCTTCCTGCCTCTCTGCCTGCTCGTGATCTCTCTCTGTCAAATAAATACATAAAAAATCTTATAAAAAAAAAGTTGATGCAAAAACATAAACCCCAATCAGAAGCAGAATACTGA
>NW_019158072.1:0-1925 GCF_002288905.1 Enhydra lutris kenyoni | reverse complement strand
TAGTTTAGTCTAGTTTATTCCTTTTTTATTTTTATTTTCTAATATTCATATAGAGTTAAACTTCAAAGTAATCCCCTTGCCCCAATCAATACTACCCCTATAGGTAAACCAATTTTTGATCCCCCTTTAGCCTAGGAAATTTGAGTCCTTTAACAACGATATCAAGATACATCCAGGAAGAATCAAAATAATCTTCCTCACCCACACTGAGAATTTATAACCACTTTCCCATCTTTTTCTTCCACCAGTGATTCTGTGTTTTTGTGTTTGTCCTGATAGTATATAAATCTTACACTTGGGGTTCTTTACGTCAAGGTTCTTCCTTTATTTGCATATATATAATTTTTTTCTCTTGTTATATACTTTTATCAGTCTTTTTGTTTGTCTGATTTTGTTTGTATACCTCATAAATCTTATGCTGGGGCCCATTTGGGTCGAACCTTCTCTTTCATCTTCCATTTCTTTCCTCTCTCTCTCTCTCTCTTTTCTTTTTCTTTTCTTTTTTCTCTCATTTGGGTGGGGAATCCTGATTGCTCAGAAGTGTTCCAGGGCGCACCCAGACTGCACCACGGTCGATACAACAAGCTACATCTGTTCAGTCATCTCTCACCAAAATGACTAGGAGGAGGAAAGCCCAACAGAAGAAAAATACAGAGGATGGGCCTTCTGCAACAGAGCTAACGGCTATCAACATAGACAATATGTCGGAAAGAGAATTCAGGCTAACAATTATCCAGGCAATAGCTAGGTTGGAGAAAGCCATGGATGACCAAATGGAATTGATTAGGGCTGAGCTGAAAGCGACCAGACAGGATGTTCACAATGTTAGGGCAGAGCTAAAAGCTACCAGGGCTGAGGTTCACAATGTGCTCAATGAGTTCCAATCTAATCTAAATTCTCTCAAAACTAGGGTAACTGAGACAGAAGATAGAATTAGTGATCTGGAGGACAAACAGATAGAGAGAAAGGATCAAGAGGAAGCCTGAAACAAACAGCTTAGAAGCCACGAAAACAGAATCAGGGCTGGCAAGATATATTTAGGGCACTAAATGAGAGGAACATGCAGCCAAGAATACTTTATCCAGCAAGACTGACATTCAAAATGGATGGAGAGATAAAGAGTTTCCAAGACTGGCAAGGCTTAAAAGACTATGCAACCACCAAGTCGACACTGCAGGAAATATTAAGGGGGGTTCTATAAAAGAGGAAAAATCCTAAGAATAGCATTGAACAGAAATATAGAGACAATCTACAGAAAGAAAGACTTCAAAGGTAACATGATGTCAATAAAAACGTATCTATCAATAATCACTCTCAATGTGAATGGCCTAAATACACCCACAAAATGGCACAGGGTTGCAGATTGGATAAAATGACAGGACCCATCCATATGCTGTCTACAAGAGACCCATTTTGAACCTAAAGATACACCCAGACTGAAAGTGAAGGGATGGAGATGCATCTTTCATGCCAATGGGCATCAAAAGAAGGCTGGGGTAGCAATTCTCATAACAAATAAATTAGATTTTAAACTAAAGACTGTAGTCAGAGATACAGAAGGACACTACATCATTTTTAAAGGGACTATCCACCAAGGTGATCTAACAATTGTAAATAACTATGCCCCCAATATGGGAGCAGCCAATTACATAAGAAAACTGTCATTCAAGATAAAGAGTCATATTGATATGAATACATTAATAGTAGGAGATCTTAACACGCCTCTCGCAGAAATAGAGAGATCATCAAAGCAGAAAATCAATAAAGAAACAAGATCATTGAATGACACATTGGACCAGATGGACCTCCAAGATATATACAGAACATTCCACCCTAAAACAACAGAATACTCATTCTTCTCAAGTGCACATGGAACATTCTCAAAAATAGACCACATACTGGGTCACAAATCAGGACTCAACCAA
>NW_019158071.1:0-1926 GCF_002288905.1 Enhydra lutris kenyoni | reverse complement strand
GGATAAAAAAACAAAACCCATCAATATGCTGCCTACAAGAAACTCATCTCAAACCTGAAGACACCTCCAGATTTAAAGTGAGGGGGTGGAAAAGAATTTACCATGCTAATGGACATCAGAAAAAAGCAGGAGTGGCAATCCTTATATCAGATCAATTAGATTTTAAGCCAAAGACTATAATAAGAGATGAGGAAGGACACTATATCATACTCAAAGGGTCTGTACAACAAGAAGATCTAACAATTTTAAATATATTTGCCCCTAACATGGGAGCAGCCAACTATATAAACCAATTAATAACAAAATCAAAGAAATACATCGACAATAATACAATAATAGTAGGGGACTTTAACACTCCCCTCACTGAAATGGACAGATCATCCAAGCAAAAGATCAACAAGGAAATAAAGGCCTTAAATGACACACTGGACCAGATGGACATCACAGATATATTCAGAACATTCATCCCAAAGCAACAGAATACACATTCTTCTCTAGTGCACATGGAACATTCTCCAGAATAGATCACATCCTGGGTCACAAATCAGGTCTCAACCAGTATCAAAAGATTGGGATCATTCCCTACATACACAATGCTCTGAAGCTAGAACTCAATCACAAGAGAAAATTTGGAAAGAACCCAAATACACGGAATCTAAACAGCATCCTTCTAAAGAATGAATGGGTCAACCAGGAAATTAAAGAAGAATTGAAAAAATTCACGGAAACAAATGATAATGAAAACACAACGGTTCAAAATCTGTGGGACAGAGCAAAGACAGTCCTGAGAGGAAAATATAGAGCAGTACAAGCCTTTCTCAAGAAACAAGAAAGGGGGCGCCTGGGTGGCTCAGTGGGTTAAGCTGCTGCCTTCGGCTCAGGTCATGATCTCAGAGTCCTGGGATCGAGTCCCGCATCGGGCTCTCTGCTCAGCAGGGAGCCTGCTTCCCTCTCTCTCTCTCTGCCTGCCTCTCTGCCTACTTGTGATCTCTGTCTGTCAAATAAAAAAATAAAACCTTTAAAAAAAAAAAAAAAGAAACAAGAAAGGTCTCAAATACACAACCTAACCCTACACCTAAAGGAGCTAGCGAAAGAACAACAAAGAAAGTCTAAACCCAGCAGGAGAAGAGAAATAATAAAGATCAGAGCAGAAATCAATGAAATAGAAGCCAAAAAAACAATAGAACAAATCAACGAAACTAGGAGCTGGTTCTTTAAAAGAATTAATAAGATTGATAAACCCCTGGCCAGACTTATCAAAAATAAAAGAGAAAGGACCCAAATAAATAAAATCATGAATGAAAGAGGAGAGATCACATCCAACACCAAAGAAATACAAACAATTATAAGAACATATTATGAACAACTCTATGCCAACAAATTTGACAATCTGGAAGAAATGGATTCATTCCTAGAGACATATAAACTACCACAACTGAACCAGGAAGAAATAGAAAACCTGAACAGACCTATAACCAATAAGGAGATTGAAACAGTCATCAAAAACAGAAACAAAAGCCCAGGGCCAGACAGCTTCCTAGGAGAATTCTACCAAACATTTAAAGAAGAATTCATACCTATTCTCCTGAAACTGTTCCAAAAAATAGAAATGGAAGGAAAACTTCCAAACTCATTTTATGAGGCCAGAATTACCTTGATTCCCAAAACCAGACAAGGATCCCATCAAAAAAGAGAACTACCGACCAATATCCTTGATGAACACAGATGCGAAAATTCTCGCCAAAATACTAGCCAATAGGATTCAATAGTACATTAAAAGGATTACTCACCACAACCAAGTGGGATTTATTCCAGGGCTGGAAGGTTGGTTCAACATCCGCAAATCAATGTGATACAACACATTAATAAAAGAAAGAACAAGAACCATATGATACTCTCAATAGATGCTGAAAAAGCATTTGACAA
>NW_019158070.1:0-1927 GCF_002288905.1 Enhydra lutris kenyoni | reverse complement strand
GGTTTCACTTATTTGTGGAGCATAACAAATAGCATGGAGGACAAGGGAGATGGAGAGGAGAAGGAAGTTGAGGGAAATTGGAAGGGGAGGTGAACCATGAGAGACTATGGACTCTGAAAAAACAATCTGAGGGTTTTGAAGGGGCAGGGGGGTGGGAGGTTGGGGAAACCAGGTGGTGGGTATTGGAGAGGGCACGGATTGCATGGAGCACTGGGTGTGGTACAAAAATAATGAATACTGTTACACTGAAAAAATAAAAAATTTTTAAAAATGAATTTCAGATGAAGAAAAGGAATTATTTCTATACACCTTACATCATCTAGAGCCAGATATTGTTACCTTCCAATCTGGTTGACAATACCAAATTCTGCCTAACCTTGTTACATTCAATCATGACTCCAGCGAGCAGTTTGAATAAACAAGTTTGTTATGACTGTCATATCTTGTTAAAAGGAGACAAAAACATAGAGCTGGGGGAGACCACTGCATATGGTCAGGAGATTGTAAAAGCAAGTACTAACTAGAAACCAGAAGAGCCCACAGCGTTGTTCTCAAACCATCTGCTTACAAACCGGCACTCCAAAGCTTACAAGATCATTATTTTATAAATTTAGAAAAATTCCTATGTATTTTCATATCATTTAAAATAGATGAGATGTCATTAATATAGGAAAGCATTTGCAATGATTGTATGTAGCCTCTAATGCTTCTGAATATTTATTTATTTATTTAAGGATTTTATTGATTTGAGAAAAAGAGAGCATAAGTGGGGCAGAGGCAGAGGAGAAGCAGACTCCCACTGAGTGCAGAGCCAGACATGGGGCTCAATCCCAGGACCCTGAGATCCTGACAAGAGCTGAAGGCAGACATTTAACGAAATGAGCTGCCCAGGAGCCCCTGACTCTTCTGAAATTTAAAAGACCTCGGGAGAATGGACCTGAATTGCCTTCTACCTGTTTTATATTTTTCATGGCACCTAGTACAGCATAACTTGCAGGTTTGGGATCAGCAAACCCTTATTGTTTGCCCTCATTTTTTGCTTTCTTCTAGACTTTCCAGGGATCAATAAAGTCACACATAGGCTATTAACTATTAATAATACATAATGTTCACCATATTCATCTTGGTCACCTATGACGATGTAAGCACACTATCCACTTTTTCTAAGTGTATGTGAAATTTATAGTGTCCGTGATCCCTCTCTTGATATACCAAAACATTTCTAATTTCCCTTTTACAGTAGCATATATCGAGACTCATAACATACTATAATTTGATTTGATCCCATAAAATTTTTCTTTGGTGGGGCACCTGGGTGTTTCAGTCAATTAAGCATCCAGCTCTTGGTTTCAGTTCAGGTCATGATCTCAGGGTCCTGAGACTGAGCCCTGCATCTGGCTCCACACTCAGTGGGGAGTCTGCTTGAGATTCTCTCTCCCTATGCCCCTCCCCTACATTAAAATAAATGAGTAAATCTTTAAAAAATTTCCTTGGCTCTGTAGAATTAATTGAACATATCTTTCGTAGACAAGAAAAACATGGGATGGTAGATGCATACAAATCTGAGAATCTCCCTACTTTCTCATATGAATGACAACTTGGCTGGATAGATAGAACATTTTTGAGACATCATTTTGCTCTCAAAATTGATAAATGGATTTATTACTTTCCTAGAAATAATGCTGTGAGAAGTCTAACATCACAGTGATGTTTCCTCTCTGACCTGTTTGTGCCTTATACTCTAGAACTCATAGAACTCATTACTTAACCTTGAAGTTCATTACTTTCACCAGGATATATATGTTTCCACATTTGCTGATATGTGCAATGAAACAATATTCCCGGAATATACATTTGAAAAAAAGCTTTCATGGTCTTATAATTTGATAAATGGATTATATTGTATCATCCTTCCTGAAGAACTATG
>NW_019158069.1:0-1929 GCF_002288905.1 Enhydra lutris kenyoni | reverse complement strand
TTCGCAGTTCCAAGGGATCTGAGTTGACGGAGGTTCTCAGTCTGACGTGTCACAATGCTGCTTGGTGTCCACGGAGACCTTATAATGTGGCACTAGCTCTGGGCCCATTCAGGAACCTCAAAGCCTGTGGGAGGGACCCCATTCCCAAGAGCCAAATTTCCTACTCGGGTCCAGAGGGGTTCTACTGTATGGCTCAGGGACCACACGTTGGGCCATATGTTGATTTTCCAGAACAGGACGGAGGGACAGAGGCCTGAAAACCTAAGCTAGGTTTTGGATGAGGTCCTAGGGCCATGTCAGCTTGAATCTTCGGACTCAGGCCCATTGACGTGCGTGTCTTCCTGGAGGTAGGTGCTGTCGGTGTCTCATACTGTGCCTTTTTTCCAGAGCGGCCTATGAAATTGGAGTGGGTTCAGGTACCTTGCAGGTTTCTCCCATTCTGGAATGGTTTGGGCAACTGAGACGGGCAGAGCAGGCCCAGTGATGCAGTGTGGTTCTGGGGGTCCCATTCTGGATGGCATGTGGTCAAGTCTTTGTGAACGAGGTCTTCAGACAGCAACTCGGGGAAGAATTTGGGGCGAGGTTATGGCAGGCACGATGTGCAGACCCTGAAAGCAGCTCCTCAGGATTTGAATTTCGGGTGCCCTGGAGGCAGTAGCAGAGGCTTTTCTCTCCGGACTGTATACCTAGGATGGTCTCGGAATGGACGGGTGAGCACATGGGTCCATGGGATATTCTCCCTTTCTGGGGATTCTGCCAGGCTCCCAAGAGTTTGGTGTTTTTCTGGGGGAAGGGAAGAGTGTTCTTTTCCATCTCAGGCGTCCTGCCCAAACAGGGATTCCAGAAAAGGGTTGTAGGTCACGTGGCCTGGACAACCCCACCCAGGGTTAGGATTTGGGTGTAGGGGCACAATTGGTTCTCTCTGTGGGATCCTGGTCCAGCCCTGACAGGCTGTGCTTGAAAGGTGTCTCAGGCTATGAGTCTCAATGCCTGTTTGTGCCCAGTTGCCCCTCCTGTGTGGGCGTGGTCTCAATGGCCATGCAGGTGGCTCCCTCTCTGAAAGGAGTACAACCATATCAACATCCACTTTCCTGTCATGGGGAAGGAGGAGTACTCTGTTGTGTTTCAGGTACACACAAGGGCAGGGTTTTGCACTTCCTTCTGGGGTCAGATACCTGCATATCCAGGTTGGATGGAAATAACGGGCTCGGGCCAAGGCAGTTTCCACCTGCAGAATATGGGTCCCCGTATCTGGCTGGCCGACAGGAAATTGGGTCTCGGGCTGTGTTACACAGAGCATTAGTTCTCAGGGCGACCTATGATATCAGGGTGCCCTTGAGGGCCGTGTGGTTGGATGCTCATTTGGGGTCTTGGGCAGACGTGTAGGACATTTCTTCTTTCTGTTGGCCAGGAGGAAGGCAGCTTTGTGACTCCAGAATTCCCAAGGTGGAGGGCCTGCTGGCACAGCTTGTGAGGATCGAAATCTGAAAACACAAGCTATGGTTATGTTCAGTGACGAGGGCATGACAGTTCCAATGTGCAGCAGCTGTTTCAAGATCTCCAGCACCTGAGGATGGGCGAGGGTGAGATGTCTGCTCACACTGGAATTTGTATCCATGATTGGCAACGAATGATCGGGTGGCCTGAAGAATCCTTGGAGGCTTATCCAAGCTGGAGCTTGTGAGCTGCTCCAAACCACAAGGTGTCCTTCTCGGGACAGGGGAATTCAGCTTAGAGGTCTCCCACATGGTAAGATTCGACAGCAGAGCTCTCTGAATGGATGCCTGGAATCCCCACCTCGCGTTACCACAGCAGCCAAGGAACAGTGCAGCTATTATCCGCTGCCTCTGGTTCGAAGTTCCAAGGGATCTGAGTTGACAGAGGTTCTCAGTCTGACGGGTCACAATGCTGCTTGGTATCCAGGGAGAC
>NW_019158068.1:0-1930 GCF_002288905.1 Enhydra lutris kenyoni | reverse complement strand
TAGTTGCTCAGCTTGTGTCAGAGGTCCCCTCTTAGTCCAGCGCGGCCTAAACGTTTGGTATTGCCTCAGGTGTCTGGAGGAGTCTCCTAATCTCTAGGATTGTGTCCTATGGATTGGGCACAGTTTCCGTGGAAAGGACAGGCACAGCCCTTCGTTGTGGCTCCAGAGGCCCTAGCCTGGAGGGGGTGTGGGCCAGGGCTGTGGGGACAGAAATCTGAAAACACAACGTCGGCTTAGGTTTGGCAGCGAGGGTATGGCAGGCCGGATCTACAATCCATGAGGGGAACTCCTCGGATTATGAAGGAAGGGCGAGTGAGAGGCGGTCGCTCACGCTTTTGTCTCTGCATCTTGTGTCCAGGAGAGCCGAGGAACTTAGGGGTGGCCTCATGGGCTATGGACGAGTCTCCCTCTCTGTGGATTGGGCCCAGCTCCAAAGACTTTGGGGTCACTTTGTGGGAAGGGTGGAATCCTGCTCTCTGGCTCAGGTGTCTCCCCAAGAGAGGGATTCCGGAGCAGAGCCCTGGGTCCGGGAGACTGGTAATCTGGAACTCTGGACAGGACTGGGAGCATAGGGGCATGGCAAGCCCCGTATGCGGGCCCTTGGTCCAGGCCCTGAGAGGAGTTTTTGAACATGGGGTTCTCGCTGAGGTGACAATACGAGTTTGTGCCCTAGAAGGCACTCAAGTTTGGACGTGGCCTCATGGGCCATGAAGGTTTCTCCTACCCTGAAGGTGTGACTCCATGCCAACAGCAAGCTTTACTGCCATGGGGAAGGAGGAATTCTGATTTGTGCTTCAGGTACCCACCTGTGCAGGCATTTGATAGAATGTCTTGGTTCAGATATCTGAAAACCCAGCTTGGGTAGAGATAAGAGCCTCAGGTCATGGCGTGTCTGATGTGCTGCATGTGAGGCCAGCTGTCTCCTTGTCTGTCGGGACGTCTGTCCCCAGGCTGTGTCAGACAGAGGATTAGTGCTCAGGGCAACCTTTCCAATTGGGGTGCGGTTGAGGGCCGAGCAGGTTGATCCTAATTTAGGGTTTCTGGACAGCCTCAGAGGGCAACATTTTTCTTCTGCTGGGTAGGCAGAGGGCTGTGTTGTGGTTCTGGAATTCCCACTCTGGAGGGCTTGTTTGCCAGGAGAGTGCAGAAGGAAGTCTGAAAACACAAGCTAGGGTTAGGTTTGGGGCCGAGGGCCCGGCAGGCCCACTCTGCAGAGGCTGCATCGAGGCCACCTGCATCGGAGGTCAGGGCGAGGATCAGACGTTGCCTCAGGCTGCAGGTTGTGTCCACGATGGCCCCTTCCTGAAGGGTGTGGGGGCCTCATGAAGCCAAGGAGGTTTTCCCACGCGGAGTTTTTGAGTTGCTCTAAACCTCATGGTTGCCTTCTGCGGGACAGTCGAGTCCTGTTGGAGGGCCCCAGGACGTCCCATCCCGTAAGCCTGGAGAGCAGGGTTCGCAGGATGGATGCCTGTACACCGTACCTCGCATTCCCATTGGCTATTAGCGACAAGATATGTTTGATCTTTTGGCTCCCGGGCGAGTTACCCTGGGGGCTGATTGGAAATGGACTCTCCTGAGGATGGGTCGTAATGCGTCTATGTTTCCGTGGAGACCTTGGAATTTGCTGGTGGCTCAGGAGCCCTGCAGGGTACTTCTACCTGAAGGGTTTGACACAGCTCCAACCAGAAAGGTCCCCATGTGGAGACGTGAGTCTCTGTGTGGTCCTTCCGAAAAGAAGCATATGCTGGGCTTTGAAACCAGTCCGTTGAGCAGAGACACCTGGAAACCAAAGCCAGGGTTCCGATGAGCGCGTAGGGCCCTGTCCCTTTTAATCTTCTTTCTCTGGGGACACTGTCTGAGTGTCTAAGTGGAGAATTTTGCACAGCATGTGTCAGAGGGCCCCTCTTAGTCCAGCGCGGCCTACACGATT
>NW_019158067.1:0-1930 GCF_002288905.1 Enhydra lutris kenyoni | reverse complement strand
AGTACGAGCATATGGGGTTTTCCTGAGGCACAAAACAGAACACCTCTCATCTCCACATTGTTGTGCCCGAGTTTTCTCATCCGAGAGACCACCAAGGAGCCAACACCGATGCAATCATACAAGGGTTTATTTGACAAGCTTAAGCTTGGGCCCAAGTATACCCAACGCAGCGGAGTAGTGATTTGGACCCCGAGCTTAGTTAAGGCAGGTGTGTTTATGGGTTCCTGTTACTAAAGCATGGTGGGGATTCCTGGAACCAAAGCAGGGTGGGCGTCTCTGGAACTAAAGCAAGGTGGGGCTTTCTGGAGCCAAAAGAGGGTAGAGCTTACTAAGACAGGGTGGGGAAAGTTCAGCCCTTGGGCACAGGGGTCTGAGATGGCTGTCAGAGCTAAGATGGCTGTACTTATGCTAGGGCTAAACCCGAGGTGGGATGGCCTTAATTTTCGTGGCCTCCACATTTCCCCCTGAACAATTTTGACCCTTAAATCTTTAAAGTTGTTGAAGGTGGAAGGTCTCATCTTCTGTAACTTCTTCCTGCTGAGTAGGCATGTAGAGTTGTCCCTACCTACTCAGGTCAACATTGATCAGTTGGGGAATGTATAGGGAAGTTATGAAGGAGAGAGGCAGCTGAGTCCAGGGGTTTAAGTCAATCATTAAAGGAGAGAGAGACTGTTTAAAGTGCTCATCCGTGTAGGTCAGAACCCAAGAAATATTTTGTGATAATCTGGAAGATCAAGATGGCTGCACTTATGTCAGGGCTATAGTCGAGATGGGTACATCCTTGTTTTTCTTGGCCTCCACATTTCCCTCTCTCAGAGGAGCCTAAGGTAGGACACAATCATGAGTCCAAGCTGGCCTCAGTAACAAGGCAGGGAGTCTTGGAGGTGGGAGTGGTCAGATCACGATGTAGGGTCCCTTCCAGGGAGGCTCCAAGTTTTCCACTTGGCAGCAGTGCATCCAAACCAAGTCCACAGGTTGGTAAGGATGTGGTTCCAGCTCCGTCTCTGTCTCAGTGAGGGCAGTTAGGATCCCTGCGTGGGCTAGACAGACCTGGAGTACAAACTGATCAGTCATCATTAAGGAGGAGGTCCTGATACCCCGTCACTCTGGCATTTCTCATCCACCAGTCTGGTGGAGTCCAGAGAAGGTCCTCGATAGCGAGAGTGGTGGTCAAGATGAGATTTTGACCCAAAGTCAATTAACTTGCATCCTTGACCAGGAAGGCTGTGGCAGCAATTATGTGGAGGCAAGGGGGAACCCAGCCGCTACTGGATCTAGTTTCTCGCTAAGATAGGCTACTGGCCTTTGCCAAGGCCCCAGAGTCTGAGTCACAACTCCTTCAACTCCTTTGGTCTCCCCTGCTTCTTTATCCACATACAAGTGGAAGGGCTTGGTAACATCTGGGATGGCCAATGCTGGGGCACTCAGTAAGGCTGTTTGTAATTCCCGAAATGCTCCTTATATCTGGGGCTGACTGACTGGCAAAAGCAAGATCGTCTAAACGAGCTATCGTGCAACTTCTCTGAAGTTTACCTCAAGTTGTCTCGTTTAGGTATACAAGCATTTAAGAACAATTAAATCTAGAATTTAACATCCATAAAGGTGTGTTATTAAAACACAAATTTTTCTCTCTAAAATAACCCTCATTTCCAGAGATAGCCAAATCAGGACTAATTCATTTGAAAAACATGTCCAGTTTTAACAAACTTGGCCTAATTATTTACATAAGCTCAGCAAGAACAGTGAATAATCATATAGATCTTTTAGAATCTGCTTTGCTGGAACTTCTTATAAGGAATCTCTAGGTTGAACTTTTTAGTAGCCTCTCCGGGCCAGAAGCCAAGCCATGTACTTGCCATCAGACATGCCTGCAATACCTGTCAACTTGGGCAAATACTCTTCCTGAGGTCCTGCCCCTGCCAGGGAATGA
>NW_019158066.1:0-1931 GCF_002288905.1 Enhydra lutris kenyoni | reverse complement strand
GCCGACGTGGCCCAGCCGCAGCCCAGCTGCCTGCACACCACGTTGGCGTCATTGGTGTCCCAGCTGTCGTCACACACGGTGCCCCAAGAGCCTCGGTACAGGACCTCCACGCGGCCCTGACAACGGTCACCTCCGTTCACCAGCCTCAGGGCCAAACCTGAATCAGTCCCTGAGGAATCCAGAACAGAAATCCCCCTTCATGTCTATCTCAAGCTCAGCTCAGAACATTTGTAAGACCCAAATTTGTAAGACTACAAATTTGTAGGTCCCAGCCTAATCCCCTGGGCACAGAAGGACCTTCAACATGCCAAAGGTCAATCGTCAGCACAGGGAAGAGCAGAGACATCCCAATCAACTCAAGGCTGAGTTTACTCCACTGTAAAGAAGGACCCCATGACTTGGAGGGAGGTGAGGGGGTGCACAAGCCCAATCCGCCCTGGGAACACTCAACATGCAGCTCTACAGCCACTGGGGCATGACGGGACCCGTGCATCAATGGGCAACTTATTGCCTTCCGTGGTATGCTTAGTTCTGCCAACATCCCAGGACGTATTGCCCCTCAGGAGGACAGGTGCCAGCCCAGCACATGGCCCTCCTCTTCTCGCTTCTCAAACCCATTGCCTGGGAGCCAGAAGACCAGCGTGGACCCAGCAGTCCTCGAGAGGCCTCCAGTGCTTACAGTGAGCACCTGGGGGAGGACCTTTGTTGAACGTGAGCCCAGGATCCCAATGGAATCAGTGGGCCACCCTGTAAGATCAGACCCTGGATCTGATCTTCAGAGACTCCTCTCTTTATCCCCTAGCTACACACACACACACACACACACACACACACACACACACACAGGGAGGAGGATAGGGAAGGACACATTATGCGATGCCTCCTGTCACTCCCAAACCCAAGCTTTATCTAGAAGCTGAGAATGATCCTGGGAGGGTGGACTGAAATATTTACCGAATTCTGTGTTCGAAGCTGCGGTGGTGGTGAACCAGGTGGTGTCTGCATAGGGCAAGAAAGGCAAAACTCAGAGTTAAACATTATGATAAGCATTTTCTGAAAGCCATTTGTCACAGGCATCATGACACTTGCCCAACTGCGTTCCTGCCACCTTCCCAAAGGGTGGGCTGTGCAAGTCTCCTGCTCTAATCTTTCTGGGACAAAGGCTATGGGGAGGTCAGCCAGGTGCCTCCACATCTCTAAGCCTGGCATGTTCTTTTTTCCCATAGAAAACTTTTGCCACCCGTCTCTCTTGACTCATGTAGATCTGAGGGCTTTGGCACATGGGGTGCTTGGAGAAAAGATTCAGGCGCATTGAGGGTCACCACAGAACCAAATAGCTACACTAGGACCTAGAGCAACTCCATCGCCTCTGACAGTCCCATCCCCTGCAACTGCTGTCCCTGCCTCGTTGGATGCACATCTCTGTCCAAGGAACCTGAGGCTGTTGCAAGCACTGAGCCCGGGAAAGGAGCCAGCCTGCCCTGGTGGCTCTTCAGGAGGACCTAGGCGGTCCTCAGCATCCATTCTCCCACTCAACCTATCAGCCCGGACTACATGAGAGCTGAGATTCATGGCACATGGGCCAGTTCTCTGAAACTGCAGGCAGCCATCTCTTGGGACAGTTTCCACATACTGGATGGAACCTCATGCACTCATGGGAAGGTGAGACTCTTGGAAATCCCACAGCTAATTAAGAACTACCTGCCAATATCTCAGTGACAATGGGGAAAACTAAAGTGTCCACAAGTTTCACAAAGAGCAGCGGGTTGACCAGCCTGACTGAAGAAGGGTGGGTGGGAGAGAAAAGCCCCAGTGGGGTGGCAGAGGACTCACCTGGCTGGAGTGTGGACTGAGGCCAAGCAGCTGAGGGAAAGAAACAAGAGTCAGACACACAGCACACAGGTGCCCCAAATGGACCAAAGGTTGAAGAA
>NW_019158065.1:0-1931 GCF_002288905.1 Enhydra lutris kenyoni | reverse complement strand
CATAGAGGTGTGCACATGTATGAAGGCAAGATTACCTGAGATGTAAGTAAGCAATTAAAGATGAGAAGATAGATAAACAAATGCAGAGCTTCAGATCCCTGTGTGGAAGAGAGGAGTCTGTGGGAAAGAGATAGGTCAGTTCTTTGTGCTAGCCAGCAGGGGGGCACAGAACATTCACAAATCAATTTCCTCATCTGTAAAATGGGTTGAAGATCCAGACATGCAAGTTTCTTTTCCTTTTTTTTTTGAAGATTTATTTATTTGGAGGGGTGGGCATGTGCACATCGCAGGAGAGGCAGAGAGAGAGGAACAAGCAGACCTCCTGCTGAGTGTGGAGCCCCACATGGGGCTGGATTGCCCAAACTGATCATGACCTGAGCCAAAATCAGGAGTCCACAATCAGAGCCGCATAGGTGCCCCTGGACTTGCAAGTTTCTTAACAGGACTAGGTGAGATCTTGTATTGAAAGCATATGGCATCTGTGCTTGGCCTGTGGTGAGCACTCAATAAGTGTTCCTTCCCTCTTCTTTTTTTTTTTAAGATTTTATTTATTTATTTGACAGAGATCACAAGTAGTCAGAAAGGCAGGCAGAGGGGGTGGAGGAAACAGGCTCCAGAGCAGAGAGCCCTATGCGGGGCTCAATCCCAGGACCCTGGGATCACGACCTGAGCCAAAGGCAGAGGCTTTAACCCACTAAGCCACTCAAGCGCCCCAGTTCCTTCCCTCTTCTCACCCCAGTACCTTGATGCTTCCAGTGCACCAGAATCAGACCAGCTTTTTCTAAAACTCTAAACCACAGCACTATGAATATAATCCACCACTTAGAGGTTCCCTATTGTCAAATTTGTAACAAGTTAGGGGGGATTGTGCTATTGACCACAGATTTTCTTTATCTTACGTTTCTCCTCATTTCCTCTCATGACATTTCCAGTCTCCATTTGGTCCCTTCCTGATGGTTTGCAGTATTTCCAAGCCCATCAGAGCATATTCTTTAGGTGGCCTTTAATAACAGTAATCTCTCTCTATTTCATGTTTATGGTGATTAAACATTTTTTTCTGATTATTTCCTCATTTCATTCTCATAACTTGATTCGTGGAGGTGAAACAGGCAGACCAATGGTCTGGCCCACCATTGCGCAAATAAGGAAACTGAGACTAAAAGAGGTATGTGACTGACCAAAAGTCACACAGCAAGTAAATGACAGAACCGGAACTAGAACTGAGGTTGTCCGACTAAATCCTCCTGTACTTGAAAGAAGACACCAAGCCATTGATTGTGCATCCAGAGCGATGCCTCCAAAGCCAAAAGCGTAACACTGAAAGCTACACTACAACCATTTCCCCCTCGATAATGATCATCATCTTCCAGGAGGAACATCTGTATCATGCATGGGTATCCTAAGCAAAAGCAAAACGGACACACTCCTATTGGAAAGTCACCAACATCTGAGATGCAAAATGCAACTATTCTACTCGATAGATGGATAATCATTTTGGAGAAGGCTGTTTCCCATCACATTAGTAACCTAAAACTTCCTGTGCTTACAAAAAATGGCGCTCTGCCAGGAGCTTGAGTGGCTCAGCTGGTTAAGCCTCTGCCTTCCACTCAGGTCATGATCCAAGCCCTACATCGGGCTCCCTGCTCAGCTGGGGAGCCTGCTTCCTCCTCCCTCTGCCCTTCCCCCCAACTCATGTTCTCTCTCACTCTCTCTGCTCTGTTTCTCAAATAAATACATAAAAAATATTTTAAATAATGGTGCTCTGAATATTCTTTTTTTTTTTTTTTGCCCTTTATGCCATGTTGCATTCTGCAGATTTTTTTTCTTTAACCTTTTTTTCTAGAAGGACCTCTACAAGTGCCTTCTTAGCTCAGTAGGCAGCACATCAGTCTCATCATAAAAGGACCTCTACAGAAGTTAATGCCTACAGT
>NW_019158064.1:0-1931 GCF_002288905.1 Enhydra lutris kenyoni | reverse complement strand
GGAGGAAGATGCCGCTTCACAACAGACCTTTTGGGGAGAGCTTTCTGTGAGCTTTCCCCACAGAAGCTCAGTGCGGTTCCAAGAGTGGGAGGTGGATCTGGACCTCCTGATCCCTGTATCTTTCCACCTGTAGGTATGAAGAAATACCAGCATTTTGGGTCATCCTGAAGGCCTCCAAGAGCATCGGCGTGAGCCCATCTGGTGTGCGGTGGAGGTGTTTGTGAGTGAGACAAGTATGCTCCGGGTGACCCTGCCCTTTGGGAGTCCTGGCCTGCCTCTCTCAGGGGCTTAGCAGCGTGCCCCTGTTGAAGAGCATAGATCCGGGGCACCCTGGGAAGGGAAGACTGTAGGTTCCAGGTACTGCTGGGAACGAGGAGATCTGTGGAGGGCTGGGCCAACCCAACGGACAAAGAGATGCTTTCAGTCTTGCCCTCAGAACTGAGGGATTATTTCACACCTGGAGGCCTCCTCCTGCTTCCTAAGACCTGCTGCCGGAGAGAGGCCCTGCCTCTCGGGATATCTAGGCACGTGCAGGCCTTGGCCTCTGCTGAGAAGTCTGTGCTCGGTGGCCCACGGTGCCAGGTGGGCCCGAAGCAACCCGGTATCCACATCAGCCAGACCTGCTGGTCACATCCCCTTCTCAGGTCTGAGAAAGCCCCGTGGCTCATTGTTTATAGCCCTTTGTGATAAGATGAAGCCCCTGAATTTGTTGTCATAGCTGCCCCTTCTTTGGCGGCTCCCAGAGGGACGTCATGTCTCGTCAAGCACCATGTGGGCTTGTCTCTGAGCTGAGGGCTCTGTCCCTTCTACCCTCACTTGTGGGGGCTCCTGCTCAGGTCAGCTGGGGCAGTTAGAGTGTCATGTCTCTGGCCACCAATGATGGGAATTCCCTCTGCAGGCAGAGTCCCAGGCTGGCAGGAGAAGTGGGCGTGGTTGCTGGTCAAGCCCTCCAGAATGGGTCAGGTGACCTTTCAAAGTCTGGGGAGGTTAAGGGTTCCAAACATCACAACAGCTCGTGGGCCATAACTTAGCCGGATTTTTCTGGAACCATCAGACAGCCTTTGCAAAACGTGAAATATGCTGCCTGGAATGGAGGTTGTGCTGGCGTCTGGGGCTTCTGTCCCCAGGGGTTATCCAGACCAGTGGGGTGGGGCTAAGTGGCAGGTTATTTGGGACTGGTGTGCTTTGCTTCCGAGGCACCCTCTGTGTTTGAGCAGGAAGGCGGGGGCTGCAGTCCGATCTGGCACCTGGGCCCATGTTGGTCACCATGGTGGTTGGGTTGAGGGGAGCACAGGGCCGGCGAGCTGGATCTGCAGCCACTCAACTGGTTTTTGCCGGCCTGCACCCAGGGCCTGGGGCTCCTAAGGGGCAGAGCCAGAGTCACCGAGACCAGGCAGATGTTCATAGGAAAGGACTGGAGACAGAGAGGGTGGGAGGCAGGCAAGCCCAGGCAGCCACAGCATCCTGCCAGGTCACCGGAGTGCCATAGCCTGGCTCTATGCTCTGTGCTTTATTGGAGGGTTGGTGTTTATCAGGGCAAAATGCACTCAGTGTGAAGTCTGCCATAGTCATGACCCTGAAGTGGAAGGGTGTTGTGGAAGTGGAAGGTAGTTGTCGTTGGATTTTTTTTTTTTTTCCCTGTTGAGTTCCAGGGTTGATGAGAGGCATGTCTTACCAAGGAAAGACCAGAGGCCCATTTCAGCCTCATGGAACTCCTGGCAGACAAATTGCCAAACATGCATTAGGGGAACGTCTTCCAGCAGCAAAGCTAAGTCTTTCACACATGGCAAGGCCCTGTGGTTTTGGCCTTCTTGAGCTGGCAATCCCTGCTTGGAGGGAGGGGCCTGCTTGCCATCATGGGTGACTCTGTGTCTCCCCAATTGAGGGTCCTGAGACCTCAACTAAATGCTCTCCTTGTTTTTACAGGTGGT
>NW_019158063.1:0-1932 GCF_002288905.1 Enhydra lutris kenyoni | reverse complement strand
TATATGCATAAAACCCATACTCCATGCAATAGATGCCCTCCATAATAAACACCACTTGTCTCACCCAACGCCCCACCCCTGCCCCTCCAAAACCCTAAGATTGCTTTTCAGAGTTCACAGTCTCTCATGGTTCATCTCCCTCTCCAATTTCCCCCAACTCCCTTCTCCTCTCCATCTCTCCATGTCCTCCGTGTTATACCTTATGCTCCACAAATAAGTGAAACCATATGATAATTGACTCTCTCTGCTTGATTTATTTCATTCAGCATAATCTCTTCCAGTCCCGTCCATGTTGGTTGGGTATTCATCCTTTCTGATGGAGGCATAATACTCCATAATGTATATGGACCACATCTTCCTTATCCATTCATCCATTGAAGGGCATCTTGGCCCTTTCCACAGTTTGGTGACTATGGCCATTGTTGCTATGAACATTGGGGTATAGATGGCCCTTCTTTTCACTACATCGGTATGTTTGGCATAAATACCCAATAGTGCAATTGCAGGGTCATAGGGAAGCTCTATTTGACATTGTTTTAAATTTGACTCATCCCTGAAAATTTTTTCGAACAGTGTCAAGTTGCAAAATTAAAATGTATATTTATATATATCTATATAGATATATGCATAATTTATTTATTTGATGGAGGGAGATAACAATAGAGGGAATACAAGCAGGAGTGGGAGAGGGAGAAGCAGGCTTCCCACTGAACAGGGAGCCCGATGTGGGGCTTGATCCCAGGACCCTGGGATCACGACCTGAACCAAAGGCAGACACTTAATGACTGAGCCACTCAGGTGTCCTTAAAAAACATTTTAAAGTTATATTATTCAGGTATGTTTTATGAAGTGAGTGACCTCCCTGTGCTCTGAAAGAAGATATATAAGATTTCATTTTGGCTAACATCTGAGAACCGATTAGAATCACTCTGGGTTCTCAGTGTCTTGTCTCCTAGATCCTCTGTGGTAAAAGGGCAATATAGAAAAAAAGCTACAATGGAAAGTCTTCTCATGAATATTCTACTACTGTCCTTGTAAATACACCCCTATACTGGTGAATGAAATCTGAAGTAATTTTACAGTAGAGTAGAAATCTAGGAGTTTGTTTTTATAAAAGTAATAAATGAGGCAATTTTTATCAGTAGGAGAATGTAGGTCATGGATGTTTTGCTTTAAATCTCAAAAATATATAAAATAGCATCATTATTACATTTTAAATTAAATGTATTATTCATTCTTCATATTTTATTAAGAGTCCTATAAGTAAATAAATGATTATTTTTTAAATTAAATTTAATTTTTTCTGAGTTCCAAGGTTATTTATATACCATACCCAGTGCTCCATGCAATACATGCCCTCCTTAATACCCACCACTAGACTCACCTATGCTCCCATCCCCTCCCCTCCAAAACCCTTAGTTTGTCAAAGCCAGTCTCTCATTCTTCATCTTCTCTTACAATATTCCACAATTAACTTTTCCTTTCCTTCTACTAATGTCCTCCATGGAATTTCCTATGAACCACAAGTAAGTGAAACCATATAATTGTATTTCTCTGCTTGACATATTTCCCTCAGCACAATCTCCTCCAGTCCTCCATGTTGATACAAAAGTTTTGTATTCATCCCTTCTGATAGCTGCATAATATTCCATTGTACATATGAACCATATCTTCTTTATCCATTGTCTGTTAAAGGGCTTCTTGGCTCTTTCCAGTTTGGTGACTCTGGCCATTGCTGCTGTGAACACTGGTGTAGAGATGGTCCTTCTGTTCACTAACATCTGTATCTTTGGGGTAAATACCCAGTAGTGAAATTGCAGGGTCATAGGGAAGCTCTGTTTTTACTTTCTTAAGACATCTCCACAGTTTTCCAACGTGGCTGCACCAACTTGCATTCCCACCAAGAGTGTAAAAGGATTCCCCTTTCTCCAT
>NW_019158062.1:0-1932 GCF_002288905.1 Enhydra lutris kenyoni | reverse complement strand
TAATTGGCTGCTCCCATATTGGGGGCATAGATATTTACAATTGTTAGATCATCTTGGTGGATAGTCCCTTTAAGAATGATGTAGTGTCCTTCTGTATCTCTGACTACAGTCTTTAGTTTAAAATCTAATTTGTCTGATATGACAATCGCTACCCCGGCCTTCTTTTGAGGCAGAGGGAGAGAGAGAAGCAGGCTCTCCACTGAGCAGGGAGCCCGATATGGGGTTGGAGCCCAGGACCCTCGGATCATGACCTGAGCTGAAGGCAGATGCTCATTTAACAACTGACCCACCCAGGCCCCCCTCATATTAGGCCTTTTAATGACACTTTTAATGATACCTAAAACAGTCATCAGGCAAAATGTGCTTTCTTCCCAACACCAAACTGCTTTCTTAAGAAAGAATAGTGGGACACCAAGGGAGAAGTCAATGATGATTCTTCTTAGATAAAAATATTTTTGTTTCAAAATAGGGATTCTCTGATGGTGTGTGTTACCAGTCATCCTTCTGAAAGACATCAAAGAAAAAATTGCTCGGGCCCCTGGCTTGTTCAGTCAGAGGAGCATGCTGACTCTTGATCTAGGTGTCATGATTTTGAGCCCCATATTGGGTATAGAAATTACTTAAAAAATCAATCAATTTTTTAAAAAATTTTTTATTTTTTTATTAACCTATAATGTATTATTAGCCCCAGGGGTACAGGTCTGTGAATTGCCAGGTTTACACACTTCACAGCACTCACCATAGCACATAGGTTCCCCATTGTCCATAACCCAACCACCCTCTCCCTACCAATCAGTCAATCTTTAAAAAAATATTGCAGCTGGGACCCCTGAGTGGTACAGTCAAAGTGACCGACTCTTGGTTTTGACTTATCTCTAGATCTCAGGGTCTTGAGGTCAAGGCCCACATTGGGTTCTACACTCAGCCTGGAGTCTGCTGGTTTCTCTCTCCCTCGCCCTCTGCCCCATCCTCACATGTGCTTGCTTGCCCTCTCTCTCTAAAATAAATAAATAAATTAATTAATTAACATATAATGTATTATTTGCCCCAGGGGTACAGGTCTGTGAATTGTCAGGCTTACACACTTCACAGCACTCACCATAGCACACACCCACCCCAATGTCCATAACCCAACCACCGTCCCCATCCCTCCCCTCCCCTTGCAGCCTTCAGTTTGTTTTGTGAGATTAAGAGTCTCTTATGGTTTGTCTTTCTCCCAACCTATCTTGTTTCATTTTTTCCTTCCCTACCCCCCAAACCCCCCACTTTGCCTCTCAAATTCCTCATATCAGGGAGATCATATGATAATAGTCTTTGTCTGATTGGCTTATTTCGCTCAGCATAATACCCTCCAGTTCCATCCACATTGCTGCAAATGGCAAGATTTCATTTCTTTTGACGGCTGCATAGTATTCCATTGTACATATACACACCACATCTTCTTTATCCATTCATGTGTCAATGGACATCTAGGTTCTTTCCATAGTTTAGCTATTGTGGACATTGCTGGTACAAACATTTGGGTGCATGTGCCCCTTCGGATCACTGCATTTGCATCTTTAGGGTAATTACCCAGTAGTGTGACTGCTGGGTGGTAGGGTAGCTCTATTTTCAACTTTTGAGGAAACTCCATGCTGTTTTCCAGGTGGCTGCACCAGCTTGCATTCCCACCAACAGTGTAGGAGGGTTTCCTGTCTCTGCTAAATAAATAAATCCTAAGAAGAATTGCAGTTATCCAGAGGGTGAAGCATTTTTCTCGAAGTCTTCTTGGGGAGAAAGAAGTGAATTAACCCCATAGAAATCAGTCAAGAATTCTCTGAGCTACCCTGGGATTCCAAACATTCCTCTATCAGTATTACTCACCTGGAAGAGGTATCCAAAACTCGAGGTGAATATATGGTCCCACTGCAGTAAGAAGAGGGTTTGATGAGG
>NW_019158061.1:0-1932 GCF_002288905.1 Enhydra lutris kenyoni | reverse complement strand
CCTGGTGGTCTCTGGGCTTTTCTCTCTTGCTGCTGCTGCCACTCAGAACCGAATTCTCACCACTGACTGCGGCAACTGCCGTGCCAAGTTCTTCATGTCTGTTCATCCCTATCCAGTCCTCAGACGCACATTAAGAAGGAGGGAGTCTTCTCTTCCCTGTTCCATAGTTGGGGACGCTGAGATACGCAGATGATTCACCGCCTGTTCCAGGTCACCCAGCTGGTAGGCTGGTGCCAGCCTGAGTCCCTGCTGAGAGCTGGGTCCTAGAGGCTTGCAGGTCTGGCTAGAACTCAGGCCCTGACCTTCCCTCATCTGTATAGGTCTTAGAGCTTGCTGGAGAAGGGTGGGAAGGGGGAGAAGGTCCTGAGCAGTCCCCATACTGGGACTGGGGCCTGAGCAGGGCCCATTCCCTGTACCCTGGCCTTGACCCTGACAGCTACATTTGCAGTGTGGCCCATAGGCCGGGTGGACACCTGTCCCCCACAGGGCCCCCTTTTGCCACTCTCCCAGTAAGTATGGCTTGGGCTTTAATGATGCTGGCCTGAGCATGCAAGAAAGGTGTCCTGGGGGCTGAGAGATGAAGCTGACTGCTGTGGACACAGTGGCAGGTAGTTGAGAAAGATGGGTCAGCAAGCAGATAGAGAAGCAGAGAAGGGGCAGCACTGCAGAAGGAGGTGGGAGGGGAGAGGAACAGAGGAGACTGACAACACACACACACGCACACGCACACGCACATGCACATGCACACACAGAGACACAGAGCAGATAGGAAAGAGGGGAGGAACAACGACCCAGGGATACAGTGAGGCCATCTAGATCCTGCCCTTCCTCCTGGCTGCATGTCAGGTCCCCAGTGGGCAGGTCACCCCCGCTGTGTCCTAGTCAGTCTCTTCCTCATCTGCATAGCAGTTTGGTGGGACCTGTTCCTGCTTGCACGAGAGGGTGGCATCTACCGTTCCCTGTGTCCAGGGCTGGCCTAGTACCAGAGTTTTCATCTGCTCAGGGCCCAACCCACACCAGGGGCACACAGAGAAACTTCAAGCAATCATAGCTCCTGAGGCCACAGATATGCTGCTGGGGGCTCAGAAGGCTGAAAACTTGGCCTGGGAAGAGAATTTCTTTCCCTGGCGGTTTGCTGCTGAAAACGATTCCCCCCAGGCCAGGATCCAGCTGTGTTCTTGGATAGTCTGTGGCCATGGAGCAGCAGGACAACCCCCCACCCCATTTGGGAAGCCTGGGAGGTGGGTTTCTGAAATACTGAACTGTAATCCCATCGGTAATAGTCCAACAGTTTGCTTTGACCAAAGGTCCTCTGTATTTGAACATGCTTTCCAATTGTTCAGTAATGGGAGTCCCAAGATAACATTGCTCACATATTTTTATATGTGTGTATAGATTTTTATCTATCCGTAGAGAAAAATGACAAAATTCTTTGTTTTTAGAGGTTATTTCTCATACCTGAATTCATCTCTACACCCAGGGTGGGACTCAAACTCACAACCCTGAGACCAAGCATCACACACTCCACCGAATGAGCCATCCAGGCAGCTCGTCTTTTTAAAGGTTATTTCTAAAATTCTGCCCTAAAATTTTTAAAAGACTTTATTACATATTTGTCAGAGAGAGATGGAGAGCACAAGTAGGAGGGAGGGACCGAGGCAGAGGGAGAAGCAGACTCCCCTTTAAGTAGCGAGCCCAACGCGGAACTCCATTCCAGGACGCCGGCTTCATGACCTGAGAAGGCAGATGCTTAACACACTGAACCTGTCGGGTGTCCTGAAAATTCTGCTTTGAAATGTAACCTGGGCAATTATCAATTTACTTATAGTATTATTAGTTTTATTATTATTATTATTAATTTTTAATATTTTATTTGCAAATTATTTTATTTTATTAATTTTATTTTTTAATTTATTTATTTTATCATTCATT
>NW_019158060.1:0-1933 GCF_002288905.1 Enhydra lutris kenyoni | reverse complement strand
CCCCGCCAAGCAGAGAACATGATGTGGGGCTCGATCCCAGGACCCTAAGATCAAGACCTGACCCGAGGGCAGAGGATTAACCCTCTGAGCCACCCAGGCACAGGAGAGGGAGAATCTTAAGCAGACTCCATGCTCAGTGTGGAGCCTGATTTGGGCTTAGTCTCATGACCCTGAGATCATGACCTGAGGCAAAATCAAGACCCTGATGCTTAACCAACTGAGCCACCCAGGCGGTCCCCCACCAACTCTCTTTTATCCCCTCCAGTAACCTCTAAATAGCCTTTGTTGGTATTAATTGTTCTAGTATAATGACCATGATTTTTCTCCCCATGAATAATTAGCCCCGAGAATGGCAGGCACCAACTTCCCAGAGCGCCATGGGATGACACACCCAATCTAGATTAGAAAACTACATTATGATAGAACACAGAATGTTATCGATGTTTTACCTTAACATAAAACATCTGTAATAGCTCCTTCTGTGATTTCTATATTGTTGTGTATTACTCAATTTCTGTAACATGAATGCTATTATTTAAATAAAACAATAGAAGAGAATAGGTGTCCATTACTACTAAGTAATGGTAGCAATAATTATGCAACATTATGTGTTAAAAATTAAAAAACAATGATGACTAATAAACTTTTCACTTTAAAATAGGTTTAGATTTACCAACAAAACCAAATAGGAAAGACAGGACTGAACATTTCCATACACCTAACACAGTTTGCCAACCATTTTCCGTTTCTTCTAATTCCATTATGGTTCACATACAGTGTTAGTTTCTGGAATACAACAGAGTGATTCAACGCTTCCATGCATTCTCCAGGGCTCATCAGGACGAGCAGCTCCTTCATCCCCATCACCTATTTTACCCATGCTTCCAACCATCACTTTGTTGTCTGTCGGGAAATGTCTGGATATAAGACCTCAGACTGAGGCAGGAACCCATCAAAATCCTAGAGGAGAACACAGGCAGCAATCCCTTTGACCTCAGCCACAGAAACTCCTTACTAGACACACCTCCAAAGGCAAGGGAAACAAAAGCAAAAATGAACTTTTGGGACTTCATCAAGATCAAAAGCTTCTGCACAGCAAAGGAAAACCATCAACAAAATAAAGGGGCAACCCACAAAATGAGAGAACTTATTTGCAAATGACACTACAAAGGGCTGATATCCAAGATCTATAAAGAACTTCTCAAACTCAACACCCAAAAAACACATAATCAAGGCAAAGAATGGGGAGAAGATGTGAGCAGACACTTCTGCAAAGAAGACATACAAATCACCAACAGACACATGGAAAAATGTTCATCATCATTTGCCATCAAGGAGATACAAATCAAAACCACATTGAGATACCACGTTCCACCAGGTAGAACGGCAAAAAGTGACAACGCAATAAACAAGTATTGGAGAAGTTGGGAGAAAGGAGAACCCTCTCGCACGGTTGGTGGGAATGGAAGTTGGTGCAGCCAATTTGGGAAACAGTGTAGAGGTTCCTCAAAAAATGAACAATAGAGGATATGATATTTCACACCAGGGCTGAACCTCTTCAAAAAATTACATGTGGCCAAGTGATTCATGTTGGCTGGCTCACTTGTTCTCAGGATACCTCGTTTTTCTCTTCTTCCCCTTCATCCTCTTCAGCAGTCATAGGACAAATATTTCAAATTTAAAAAGACATTCCAAGACAGGAAGAATGTAGATTGAGTTCAAGGCTGAAGGAAAAAGATGTGACCATGAGGTGGCAGTAACATGCAACCCCCTTTCCTCGGGTACTGACAGGTTTGCAAGAGGGGTGGCCCATCACCGTATTAATCCTTCCAATACTGGGGACATTGAACTGGGTACACATGAGCCTATGTAATGCCTTTCTGCAGCCTGGCTGGGGGTGCGGGGTCTCTGCATCAGGGATCAGAAGGCCAAC
>NW_019158059.1:0-1933 GCF_002288905.1 Enhydra lutris kenyoni | reverse complement strand
TGGACACAAACTCCAGCCTGAGCATACCTCCTGACTCTAGCCTTAACCGCACATCCCAGGGAGCATGCCCCAGAGTCTGTACGTTGTGCCCGCACTGCCCTACGCCATAAGTGTCATGTTAGCATGGGTTTCAGAATTGCATTGCAAGAGTTCTGCCACACAACCCCTACAGATAGAGAACTCTGGATCCACACTATGGGACTCTGCCTACCCTCCGGAAGGAATCCGTGCTCAATGGAGGTGCACAGAACCCCCAGATTAGGAGAAACCTGCAGGACAATGAGGCCACCCCCATTTATGGAACCAGACCCCGGACCCTAATAAACATTCTGTCTCTCAGCCTGAGCCCCGACCTCCAGTCAGCCACCCACGTAGCTGGCCCTAAAGTCAGTAGATCGGATTTGCCAGCCCCTAGTCCCAAATGCTAGCCCTAGGTTATTTTTTTTTTAGGCATCCATACTCAGAGACCTTCCCTCAAATCCCTCCATATGGGGACCCCTGAGTGACTGAAATCATACTACATGTAGCTGCACAAATCCCTCAGCATGAGATACCTCCATGGCACCAGGAGGCCACCCATAGATTTGGCAGCCTTTGTGAACACAAATTTTAGTCTGGTCTGAGCAAATGCATGACATTAGCTCTATCTTCAGATTCTTGGGAGCTCACCTCATCATCTGCAGATCAGGGATCCATGACCTTCACCCTAAACATACACTGAGCTTGGGTAATCAGAATTCCATCCCTTGAATCCTGGAATGCAATCCCTCCTGAATGGGGACTCTAGAGCTACACCACAGGAGTCTCCTTGCCTTCCAAAAAGAAACCATGCCCCATGGCACTGCACAAAACTCCTATATCGGGGAAAACGTGCACAGCCCCCGATGACACCCCACTTACTTTCTCCACCATGGATACTAATATGAAGTCTGACACAACCTTAATCCCATCCTCCAATCAGGCACCGGGTCAGCTGGCCCCAGAGTCAATAGATTGGATCTGCCATGCCGCTAGGCCCTAATCCTAACTCTAGGTTGGGGTTTCAGGCATCCATACCCTAGCACTCTTCTCAAATACCTCCACAAGGGGTTCCCCTGAGCCACAAAACCGATGTCTTCCTGCCCCCCCCAGAATGAAAATTTGCTTTTTGCAGCTATGTAAAACCCTCAAGGTTGGAAGAAATCTGCATGCCCCTGAACCCACGCTCACATTTTCATGTCGTTCTGGACACAAACTCTCATTTGCTCCTTAGCCTGAGCCCCATTTTCAACATAGCCCCATGGGTAGCTCACCAAAGAACCAGGAAATAAGGACTGCCATGCCACTTGTTCCTGACCCTAAACATAGGTTGGGTTTTCAGGCATCTATAACCACGTCCCTGCTCTCAACTCCCTCCGTACAGGGTACCCCTGAGCCATAAAAGAGGACAGCACCTATCGACCGGAATACACCAAACTATTTTCTACTGCACAAACACCCAAAAGCAGGAGAAAACTCCTTGGCCCCATGAGGCCACCCACACATTCAAGGGATCCCATGGACACAAACTCCAGCCTGAGCTACCTCCTGGCACTCACCTTAACCTCAGAACCCCGGGAGTTCACCTCAGAGTCTGTAGAATGGGCCTGCCATGCCCTAAGTCCGAACTCTAACACTGGCTTGGGTTTTCACACTTTCGCCCAGGAGTCCTGGCCCACAAGCATTCCACATAGAGAAATGCCTAGGCACGCCATGGGATACTTCCAACCCTACAGAAGGAAGCCGTGCTCAATGGAGCTGCACAAAACCCACAGAATAAGAGAAACCTGCAGGACAATGAGGCGACCCCCATTTATGGAACCTGACGCTGGACCCTAATGCACATTCTGTCCCACAGCATGAGTCCAGTCCTTGAGTCAGCCACCTACATAGCTGGCCCCAGAATCAGCAGATC
>NW_019158058.1:0-1934 GCF_002288905.1 Enhydra lutris kenyoni | reverse complement strand
TGCTCCCCCAAAGAGGCCTGTGAACAAAAAGAGAAGAGACAAGCAAAAGGGCTGGGACACAAATGAGAGATTTCAGAGAAGGCAGCCCTTGGACAATGTGGCAAGTAGAAGGAACAGCAGTGTCCAGGGTACCCCAAGATGTATGGGTGATGGATGGGGGTTTCTCCTCATGTGTGGGACACCTGCTCAGGCCATTTCACTTTTCTTGCTAATGACAAGGGAGGACTTGGGACACACAGGCGGCCGCTATGTGGACCTCGTGCATCAGTCTGTCAGAGTTTGTTTTCTCAAAATGGAAGAAGGAGGTCCAGACACAAACACGAATCCCTTTCTTGTCAGGCAGAAGTTGAGACGTAGCATTAGTGAGGCAAAGGGCGAGGGCACAGGGGTTCGTAAAGGGCAGGACTCCCTTCAAATGGGGAGAATGGACTAGGAACATGGGGTGTGTTGACACTGAATCTAAATACTGAGGAGCTGAGGGATAGCACGTGTGCAAGTGTGCAGTGAGGCAACCCGGGAAATGAGCCCATATCCATGTCCAAGACCCTTACACTCAGGAAATGTATTAACTTTCTGGAATGGGTGTGTTTAGGGACCTCATTACGGACAGAGTCTTAATGACCACAAAGGCAAAATCATTTCTGACACATAATTTTTTTACTTGAAACAAAGTGTGCACTCTGTGTCCAGAAAAGGAAAACCATCAGCTACAAGATCATCAATAATTCTACAGTCACGAAGCACTAAATGTGAACAAATTATCCTTTCTAGATATTTACTACCATAAATGATGGTGCAAAGGGGATAATAGATCTGGTAACCTGAAGGGATCTGTATTGTATTGAAGGCGGTACATTTTTCTCCCTCTTTTGGGGGAAATTACAGTGTTGTCTCCATAGTATATTTCTTTTCCTTGTCTCTCTGTAGTTCCAGTAGTTCAATCTCCAAAGACAACTTATACAGCTCCATGGCCATTTTCACATCCCCTGGGTTGGGGAGACACTGCATGATCTTTCTGCCTTTGCAGACATGTTCACAGTCTTCGGGGATCACCTGAAAGAGAAGTAGAGGATGGGTGCGGTTGAGTGGCTTCTCTCCAAATCAAGAAGGAGCAGGGCTGAGGAGTGACTCTTGGCAATGACAGGACTATAGCTCAGAGCCAAGACCAAGCCCAGAACTGCCTGGTGAGCAGGAAAACCAGAAAACATCTTGGGTCCCAACATGGTCCTTCCCGGAGGGATAGGGATCTGTTCTGAGACAGCTCGTAGGGGCTTCTGTGAGGACAGAGATGTCCAGATGTTTCTGAGACCACCCAGAAATGGAACACAGTGTATTATATAGTCTAGGAAAAGTCCCGGGTACCTGAGACCCTCTTCTCCCTAAGGGGCTTGGTTTTTCCTTCTCCTCCAGTGAGAGAGGAAAGCTTGCCACTCCTACCCAACCACAGTGTTCAAGAAAGAAGAAAGTTCCTCTGAAGGACTCAGAACTGACTCCTGACAAGTCAGATCTCACCACTGCGGGCTGGGACAGTGTTTAGAGGGAGGCCCCTATTTTAGGATTGGCTAACACAGGAGCTTTTCTTGAATCATGTCACTTACCCACTCGCACTTGGGCAACTCAGGGTACCAGGTTCTGCTCTCTGAGCATGTGACACTTTGGGGACCAACCAATTCATAGCCAGAGTCACACTGGATGGTGACATTTGAAGATTGAAGATATTGATACTTATCCACAGACAGCTTTGCATGGGCTATTTCTGGTTTTGGACACAGAGCTACAATGGAAACACAGTTTTAAGCAATATGTAAATCTAAGGAAAGAGACATGACAACAGGCTAGGATCATAAGAATTAATTATCACAGGTGCTGTGAATTGTTTTATCTTTGGTTTTGGTAACAGTAATATTTGTTAGCATTTTGGTTGAGCATTGGCC
>NW_019158057.1:0-1935 GCF_002288905.1 Enhydra lutris kenyoni | reverse complement strand
TTCCCAAACAGATGTTTTTCTCCATTTCAGCTATATTGTCACAGGTGATAATAGAGGTAACATTAAGTTCTACGATCGGACCCTGTCCATTTTTAACTGGTACAGCAACATCAGACTGAGCTCCATAAGGACCCTGTCATTTTCCAAGGCCCCAACAGCTCCCCCCACCGAAAAATCAAAGTAGCCTCCAGACTGCACTCTAAAAGGTGACCTTTTTATTGTAAGGTAACTTGTTAATGAATCTAGGGCACCTGGGTGGCTCAGTGGGTTAATCTTCTGCCTTCGGCTCAGGTCGTGATCCCAGGATCCTGGGATTGATCCCCACATTGGGCTCTCTGCTCAGCAGAAAGCCTGCTTCCCCATATCCCTCTGCCTGCCTCTTTGCCTACTTGTGACCTCTATCTCTCTCTGTGTTAAATAAATTTCAAAAATCTTAAATAAATAAATAATAAATAAATAAATCTTAAATAAGTAAATTTAATTAAATAAATAATAAAAATGAATTATAGAATAAATAAATTAAAAAATAAAATTAATAAAAGAAAAGAAAAGAAGTTTAATTTAAAAATAAAATATTAAAAATTAATAATAATAATAAAAAAACTATTAATAAAATAAATAAATTGATAATTGCCCGGGTTACATTTCAAAGCGAATTTTCAGGACACCTGACTGGTTCAGTGTGTTAAGCATCTGCCTATCTCAGGTCAGGAGGCCGGCATCCTGGAATGGAGTCCTGCATTGGGCTCGCTGCTCAAAGGGGAGTCTGCTTCTCCCTCTGCTGCAACCCCCTCCCCTGCTTGTGCTCTCCAACTCTCTCTGACAAATAAGTAAATAAAATCTTTAAAAAATTTCAAGACAGAATTTTAGAAATAACCTCTAAAATGACGAGCTGCCCAGATGGCTCATTCGCGGAGTGTGTGAAGCTTGGTCTCAGGGTTGTGAGTTTGAGTCCCACCCTGGGTGTAGAGATTAATTCAGATATGAGAAATAACCTCTAGAAACAAAGAATTTTGTCATTTTTCTCTACGGATAGATAAAAATCTGTATCCACATATAAAAACATGTGAGCCATGTTAGGTTGGGACTCCCATTATTGAACAATTGGGAAGCAGGTTCAAATACAGAGGATCTTTGGTCAAAGCAAACTGTTGGACTATTACCGATGGGATTACAGTTCAGGATTTCAGAAACCCACCTCCCAGGCTTCCCATATGGAGTGGGGTGTCGTCCTGCTGCTCCATGGCCACAGACTATCCAAGAACACAGCTGGCTCCTGGCCTGGGGGGAATCGTTTTCAGCAGCAAAGCACCAGGGAAAGAAATTCTCTTTTGGCGGTGAATCATCTGCGTGTCTCAGCGTCCCCAACGACGGAACAGGAAAGATAAGACTCCCTCCTTCTTAATGTGCCTCTGAGGATTGGATAGGGATGAACAGACATGAAGAACTTGGCACGGCAGTTGCCGCAGTCAGTGGTGAGAATTCCGTTCTGAGCGGCAGCAGCAGCAAGAGAGAAAGGCCCAGAGACCACCAGGATCGCAGCTCTTGCTGACCGGGGGGCTTACCGCCCGTTGCTGTGTGGACCCACACGCGCCAGGGGACCGCTGGGGTCTCCGTGAGAGGGTGTTCCCAGAAACGATTGCCCTTTGGGTTTCAGTGGGTGCTTGTGGGACTGTCCAAGGAGACTCCACACTGGTGCTGTCAGAAAGAAAGGAAAGTTCTGTGAATGGAATCCAGTCCGTGGGATCTTCAGGGAGAGCAGAGGAGAGATTCAGCTGTAGGTGTAACCCCAGATGTGGGTGTGCCAAGTGTACACGAGGAGCGTGGCAAGGGCAGGCCAAGGGCACTGGAACAAGAATGGTGGACAAAAGCAAGATGGAAAGCCCACTTGGGCCTTCACTCTGTTGCTGGATTAATCAAAATGGGGAAAGAACC
>NW_019158056.1:0-1935 GCF_002288905.1 Enhydra lutris kenyoni | reverse complement strand
TAGCTGCTTCATTCCCTCCTTTACTTTTCTTTCTGTTCCTACTCAGCCAGCCTTAGTGTTCGCCTCACACTGGAACTATGAACTCTTTCAAAAAGGTACCTGGGGGGGCATCTGGCAGGCTCAGTTGGTTAAGTGTTTGCCTTTCACTCAGGTCATGATCCTGGGGTCTAGGATGGAGCCCCACACTGGGCTGCCTCCTCAGTGGGGCATCTGCTTCTCCCTCTCCTGCTCTCCCCCTGCTTGTGCTCTCTCTCACTCTCTCTGTCAAATAAATAAGTAAAATCTTAAAAATAATAATAATTTAAAAAAATAAAAAGGAGCCTGGGACATTTTGTACTTAAATAACATGAATCATGCATGTGCCAGGTTTATTCTTGGCCTCCGAGCAGAACCACACAGCAAAACCATTCTTCTAAGTGGCCCTGGTCATCTCCAAGGATGGGCAAGTCACAGTCACTTCTCCTTGGACCACAGCTGAGTTCTCCTGCAGGGGGAGAGCCTACATTACTATGATCACGCTGACTCTGTTCTAAGACAAGTGCATTCCAACTAACCCCTAGGAACTCTTTCTGTCAGCTCCCCTGCACACCTCATCCAGGAGGACTTCCCTGACCATCCTCCTACCTGGGCAAAGTGTCCTTGATTTTTGTTTTTTAAGTATCTCCCATGCATCACTCAATCACTACACTTAGGATATTGTTTTATGGAGTTCAGGTATCAGTAGGCCTCCCTACACAACCTAGAGCTCCTTAAGAGAATGGACTGTATCTTATTTGTGTTTTCCCCATATCCTGGCAAATGATAAGCATTCCATGATTCTGAATGAATGAATGAATGAATGAATGAATGAATGAATGAATGAACAGATGAATGGCTTAAAATTACTACTTACTAGGGAAGTTCCTGTCATGACTGACTGCAAATCAGTCAGTGTAAGTGTCTCCAAACTGGTCACGGACTTGGTGATTTCTTGAGGCTTCGCTGTGGTTTCTTCCTGAATGGCAGCCTCCTCCCGCTGTATTTCTCCAGCCTTTTCCTCTGTTTCTTCTCTGACAGCCTCCTCCTCTTGGCCATATTCTTCCCCCTCTTCCTCCCCCTCCTCTTCTTCTTCCTCTTTCCTCTCCTCCCATTTTTCCTCCTCCCCTTTCTCTTCCCCTCTTTCCTTTCTCCCATTCCTCCTCTTCCTCCCCCTCTTCTCCTTTCTTCTCTACTCCTCCCCCCTCCTCTCCTGACTCCTCTTCCTCCACTCCTTCCTACTCCTCTGCTTCCTCCACCTCCTCCTCCCTCCTCTCCTTCCTCCTCCTCCCCTTCCTTCCTCTTCCTCTCCTCCTCCCTCCTCCCCTTCCTGCTCTACTCTTCCCTCCTCCTCTTCCTCCTTTACTTCTTCTCCCCCTTCCCCTTCTTCCTCCCCCCCTCCTCCCTTTCTCCGTCCCCCTCCTTTTCCCCTTCCTCCCCCTCCTCCCCTTTCTCCTCCACTCCTTCCTCCTCTTCTCCTTCCTCTTCCTTCTCTTCCTGCTCTCCCTCCTGCTGAGCCTTTCTCTGTACTAATATGTCATCTTCTTTTAATTCCTGTTGCATACTTTCCACCTCTCTATCATATTGATTATACTCTTCTTCCACTTCTGTTTCTTCACCTTTTTCTGCTTCTTCTAGGGGGTACTCCCCTGCACTTGACACTCTTCTTTGTGGAGTTTCCTTTAGAGAAATATTGACCATAACCATCAGCAGTTCACTCTGTTTCCCATTTTAATTTCCTAGTGCATGAACCTATCAATGAACTGTGGTTCCTTTCCACAGGAATAAAAAGAATTTCAAACTTCTGGGAAAGCCTGTACCAGATTGGAAGCATATTGATACCAGGGCCTCTCATCTTTCCAGGAATAATTTGAGAGCCCTGTAACTCACTTTGTATATATCCATATTCCCACAGGCAAG
>NW_019158055.1:0-1935 GCF_002288905.1 Enhydra lutris kenyoni | reverse complement strand
GTGCCTAGTGTCTGTAGTGTTTAGGGCACTATTGGGTGACTAGCAAAGATGCCAGAAGAGGTATGGAGCCGTGTGAAATGGGGCAGGACAAGAGTTCAGTTCAGAGTTCATCTCCCCTACTTTCTAGCTGTGTGATCTTGGACAAGTCAATCAACCTCTCTGAATCTCACTCTGCTCATCTGTAAAATGGAGCTTTGAATACCAGTCTTGAGGTTGCTGGGAGGCCCCAAGGCATAGTGAACACTGTTAGCACATACTGTACAGGCACTCATAAGTGGGAACTGCTGGTATGTTTGTGATTGTACACAAAATGTCAAGGAATCTCCATTTTTAGCCTTTGCAGGGAATGGTTCTCAGTCCAGAAAGTTTCTTTATGTTTTATCCTTGCAGAAAGAATGGTGATTAGTCACCCTGCCTGGACTGCTGCATTTATGGGTGCAGCAAGAGGCTGCTGTGATCCAGCAGCGAGAGAATTGTGTGAAGAGGGAACTTTGAGCAAGTGGATCAGCAGAGACTGGGGGTTTCTGGGAGGGGACTCCAGGGCAGGGTCAGCCAGAGCCAGATCAGCCAGAGAAAGAACCACTGGGACCCACCGGAATCAGACAATACGGACCCACCGGAATCAGACAATACAAGTAGCAAATCCTGACTGACAGGACAGAGGCAGACGCCTTGGTCCCACTGGCCAAGGGCTATTGCTGTGCTTTAATGAGGGAAAGAAATGCATGTAAACCCAATACAGGACTTGTTCCAGAGCATGCCTGTCGCCCCTATCAACCATCTGTCCATTGTTTTAGGTCTTATGGTTAGTATTAAATTAAAGAAACCCTCCAGGATGGGGGATGGGCTAGATTGGTGATGGGTATTAAGGAGGACATTTGCTGTGATGAGCACTGGGTATTGTATGTGTATAAGTGATGAATCACTGAATTCTATTCCAGAAACCAATATTGCACTGTATGTTAACTAAAAAATAAATAAACGAAAGAAACCCTCCAGGTGTTGCTTCCTCCCAACCTGTGTTCCTGGGGATACTGATTAGTAAGTGGTGCTAACAATGATGGAGAGAGTATTTTCTGATCACACAAGTCTGGGAAGATTCCTAATGACTCATGGCTAGTAAAACCTCTGAAAGATCATGTATAATGTGGCTAAACCTGGTATAGCCCTGAGGTCTATGCAGAGCTCCCCACCCCCACCCTGGGGCACCATGCCACATCTCAGCAGGAGAGGCAGGCTACCCTGCATGCAGGCAAGCAGCCTCCTCCCTGTGGAGGAAGGAGGATGCATCTAATGGCCTGGTGTCTGTGGTTGTCTGATAATTGGCCAGAGCTGACTTATTACAGGTCAGTGACACACAGTAAAGAAACCTAGTCTCTGGTGGAAGGGAGATGGAAGATCTCTGGGTTTCCACACATGTGTGGGAGTCAGTTAGTCAGCTGTAGAATTCCTCCTTGTGCCAGCTGCATTCTTCAGTCATTCATTCAGCAAACATTCACTATGTTTGTACAATGTACTTTGGGCCAGGTCTGGATACTCAGAGCTGGGTCAGACTTGGGCACTTGTCATGAAGTACTCACAGTGTCTGGGGGGAGAGCAGAGAGGCAGTCATAGTTATTAGCTTTTTGAGCACTTTTCTAAGTCAGGTATTGTGTACTAGTGCCTTATACACATTATCCTATTTAACTTTGCTACAACTCTGTCACCTTCTCATGTTACAGAGGAAGGAACTGAGGCTCAGGGAGATTGAGTGGACTTCTCCATGTAACTAGTGGGGGCAGAACAAGCACACCGAAGCTGGTGCCTGTAACCACTGTGTCTACAGTTTTCTTTCTTTCCCTTTTCCTTCTCCTTTTTCTCCTCCCCCTCCTCTCTCCTTCCCCCTTATTCTTCTTCTTCCTCCTCCTCTTATCCTTCTCCTCCTCCTCCTCCTCT
>NW_019158054.1:0-1936 GCF_002288905.1 Enhydra lutris kenyoni | reverse complement strand
AGCCCTAGAAGAATGAATTCTGTGGGTACTGTGCGGTTTTTCATTGCTGATCCTTTCTTCTCCCACTTTAGAGTGGAAACTGTATGTTCCCCTATAGGACATAAAAGGTTAAAACAGGATTGAGGTTAGAGTACAGAATCTTAAAAATATCCACAGTGATGAATAATCTATAAAACCCAAAAACAAATGTTTTCCTTCAGCAACTCTCCAATTTCTACTGGACCTCACATTCAAGTAATACATATTATTTGAAGTTAAATACTGATTTCTCTTTGTTGAAAATGCGCTGTCACGTGCCATGGATAAAAAAAAATCTTGTGCTAACATTTAAGCAGAAGGTATTTATTCTAATTTTTTTTTAATATTAAGATTCTAATTTTTCTTGAAAATATTTAGCTCTTTTGTTTAAAAAACATGAAAATACTCTGACATTTTTCTTTTCCTCAATATTATAAAAACTAGTCTGCATTATGGATAATCTAAATATAGGGTTTGAAATCTCACACGGGTTACTTATGCGCACCTCCACATTTTATATTTGGAGACCTACATTTTTTAGGGATCTTTCACAAGGTTACACAATTAGTCACCATAGTAATCATCTCACTGTAGAATGTGCATGTTTATCCATGGGAATGTTTTGTTGGCATTCTCTCATAAATTACTTTCTTAAGGGTTTGGTTGATGCTATCACACTCTTATCTTTTTTTTTTTTTTTTTTTTTTTTTGTTAAAAAAGTAAGAAGATTAGAAAGTAAACTTCTTTTTGTAAATTATTTGCCTAGAGTTTTTGAAATCATTCAATGCATGATCCTTTTTTTCCTTTTTTTTTTTTTTTGTTTACAATATCATTATGGAAAATGAACAAGTGGATGGTCAAAATAAATCAACTGGGAAGCAGATATTCTTTCCAGTTTTAAAAATAATCTCGTTTTTGTGACAGAGTACATTTTTAAATTAGAAAAAAATGAACAATCCAATAAAATGAACAATCCAATACTTATTTCTGTTTCTGCTTTAGGATTTTATTAATAGTATCTCAGTAGTAAGCAAGCATTTAATTTTTTTTTAAAGATTTTATTCATTTATTTGACAGACAGAGATCATAAGTGGGCAGAGAGGCAGACAGAGAGAGGGGGAAGTAGGCTCCCCGCCGAGCAGAGAGCCCGATGCAGGGCTTAATACTGGGACCCTGGGAACATGACCTTAGCCAAAGGCAGAGGTTTTAACTCACTGAGCCACCCAGGCACCCTAGCAATTATTTAATTTTTAATATTATAATGTTTGTAAATCCACAAACATATATGCAAACATGATCTTTAAAACATTTAAGTAAAATGAAGATTCCATATATTATATTGAAGAATAAAAAATTTACTTACTTCCTGATCCTTCTTGATGACCTAGTCTCAAATTTTAACAACTGGTTTCCTTAAACATTTACACAATTTCAGAGCTGGTAAATCGAGTTAGCAAAATATTTGATTTCTACTGTGCTCTCAAAACAAGTGTGTTGATTTAACTTTTTCATGGTTCTTAGGGATTATAATTCTCTTTGAATCACAATATCCTTCATTCCTGATACTATAAAATGCTGACAACATTTTATTATAATTCAACTCATTCTTGCTTTTCATCTCTCTCTCTCAAACTCCACATACAATTCAGTTACACCTAGGTTGACTAGTACTTTCCCATTTGCCTCTTTTCATATACTACCAAACACTTATTTATCCAATCATTTTTCTTTCTATTCACGCAAATATTTAAAACTAATATTTTGTAATTCTGTGATTATACAACTATAAAACCTAAGTAATATTTTCCTTAAGTTCATGGACTGCTATATTTTCCTGCAAACACTGTTTTGAGAAACAGAATATATGAAATGTTCTTCTCTATGTCTGACATACAAATGGAACTGGACTTATTTTATC
>NW_019158053.1:1101-1937 GCF_002288905.1 Enhydra lutris kenyoni | reverse complement strand
GGGTTTGATACCACTCATTTGTCTCTACCCTGTCTAATCATGAAAATACTAATATCTTTCAAGTGCCCGAAGTGCCCAAGGCAGCTGTTCCAGAAAAGAAGGTGCCTGAGGCTCTTCCTCCCAAACCGGAGAGTCCTCCTCCTGCAGGTAAGGTCAAAGCCATATATACTAGGGAGAAAACTGTTATTTTAGCTAGAAAATTATGTATACAAATATGACAACATAAAGGTGATATGATTCTAAAGAAAAGAAAGAAGTTAACCAGAATATCTTAGTGTATAATGACATGATACAGTGAGGAATGTTTTAACCTTTTCTAAACACAAATTACCAATGTCTTTGAAGTGCCTGAGGTACCGCCAAAGAAAGTCATCCCTGAGAAGAAAGTACCTGTGGCTCCTCCTAAAAAGCCAGAAGCTCCACCTGCTAAAGGTATTTATTCTTCCAAGTTGTTGTTGGTCACCTGTTTCAGGGGGCTGAGAAGAGTGTGTATGGAACTGTCTGCCTGTCTCATTAATTGTATTTGCTTGGGTAAACATGTTGGCAATATTGCTCTGTTATAATCTCTAACTAAAAGATACTAATATCTTCAAAGTTCCTGAAGCTCCTAAAGAAGTTGTCCCCGAGAAAAAAATGTCTGTGGTTGTGCCCCAAAAACCAGAAGCACCACCTGCTAAAGGTATTTATTCATACCCCATTAAGGAAAAGTACTGTCTTGTGCTCTTCCCAATCATTGTAATATATGCCTTCACTATTCATAACTTCTAAAAATACTAATATCTTTCAAGTGCCTGAAGTTGTTCAAGAAGTTGTCCCAGAGAAGATAATTCCCAAGG
>NW_019158053.1:0-1091 GCF_002288905.1 Enhydra lutris kenyoni | reverse complement strand
CACCACCCAAAAAACCAGATGCCCCACCTGTCACAGGTACATGTTAGCCTTGATCTCGTTTTGAAGAAATATCTCTTCATTCCTCCAGAATAATATTGCCCCTTTGCTCTTCATTAACTTAACTTTAAAACTACTAATATCTTTCAAGTGCCTGAAGTTACTCAAGAAGTTGCCCCAGAGAAGATAATTCCCAAGACACCACCCAAAAAACCAGATGCCCCACCTGTCACAGGTACATGTTAGCCTTGATCTCGTTTTGAAGAAGTATCTCTTCGTTCTTCCAGAATAATTTTGGCCCCTTGCTCTTCATTAACTTAACTCTAAAACTACTAATATCTTTTAAGTGCCTGAAGTTGCTCAAGAAGTTGTCCTAGAACCGAAATTTCCCACGGCACCAGCCAAAAAACCAGAAGCCCGACCAGTTTCAGGTATTATTGACTCGTGTCCTTATCTAAAGAAGAAGTACCTCTTCTGCTCTTGGAAATATGTTTAGTACATTGACCTCATTAATCTAAATGTAAAACTACTAATATCTTTTAAGTGCCTGAAGTTCCTCAAGAAATTGTCCCTGAAAAGAAAGTACCAGTGTTGCCTCCTAAAAAACCTGAAGTTGAACCTGTTACAGGTACTTGTCACTCACCTCAGACCTAAGAAGATACAGCCCTTCTGCTCTTGAAAATGTTTTGTTCCAGCGGTCTCATAACCCCTAAGTATAATTTTACTAATATCTTTTAAGTGCCCGAGGCTCCCAAAGAAGTAGTCTCTGAAAACAAAGTGACTGTGGCACTTCCTAAAAAGCCAGAAGTCCCACCTGTTACAGGTATTTATCAGCGACTTTAGGCTTAAAAAGACGTAACTCTTCTGCTCTCAAAAATATCTTGTTCTGGTCGTCTTCATAACCCCTAAGTGTACTTTTACTAATATCTTTTAAGTTCCAGAGGCTCCCAAAGAAGTGGTCCCTGAAAAGAAAGTGTCTGTGACACCTCCTAAAAAGCCAGAAGTCCCACCTGTTACAGGTATTTGTCACTCACCTTAGACTTAAAAAGACATAACTCTTCTGCTCTTGAAAATGTTTTGTTCCAGTTGTCTTC
>NW_019158052.1:575-1937 GCF_002288905.1 Enhydra lutris kenyoni | reverse complement strand
TCAAATAAATAAATAAAACCTTAAAAAAAAAAGACTTGAGCCAAACCAGGAGTCAGGCACTCAACCTATGTGCCACTCAGGTGCCCCTCCACACTTTCTTGCCACATAAAAAGTTTTTGGTAAGGTTTCTTGGTTTCTGTTTGCCCACCGAGGATAATAGAATTGAAAGACAGAGGAAATTGGCATCTCTGTGTGAAACCAGGAGAGACAGAAAGTTCTCTAAGGAAATAAGAGTTTTCTCCACATTGGGGGGCTGGGGAAGAAGGTTTGCTGGTCCTTGGACAGAGGGGTTGCTCATGTCCTCCCTGGAAACACCTGAGAATATAGCAGGACTTCAGAGGAAATATTCAAGTGATAAACCAGGTAGGTTAGATACCAAGCTTAGAATCCTAGCCCTGGTAAAGAGTCCCCTGCCCTGAGTTGCAGATTGGATAAAATGACAGGACCCATCCATATGTTGTCTACAAGAGACCCATTTTGAACCTAAAGATACACCCAGACTGAAAGTGAAGGGATGGAGAAGCATCTTTCATGCCAGTGGGCCTCAAAAGAAGGCTGGGGTAGCGATTCTCATATCAGATAAATTAGATTTTAAACTAAAGACTGTAGTCAGAGATACAGAAGAACACTACATAATTCTTAAAGGGACTATCCACCAAGATGATCTAACAATTGTAAATATCTATGCCCCAATATGGGAGCAGCCATTATCTGTTAATCAAGATAAAGAGTCATATTGATATGAATACACTAATAGTAGGAGATCTTAACACGCCTCTCTCAGAAATAGACAGATCATCGAGGCATAAAATCAATAAAGAAACAAGAGCATTGAATGACACATTGGACCAGATGGACCTCATAGATATATACAGAACATTCTACCCTAAAACAACAGAATACTCATTCTTCTCAAGTGCACATGGAACCTTCTCCAGAATAGACCACATACTGGGTCACAAATCAGAACTCAACCGATACCAAAAGACTGAGATTATTCCCTGCATATTCTCAGATCACAGCGCTTTGAAACTGGAGCTCAATCACAAAGAAAATTTCAGAAGGAACTCAAACACCTGGAAGCTAAAGACCACCTTGCTTAAGAATGCTTGGATCAACCAGGAGATCAAAGAAGAACTTAAACAATTCATGGAAACCAATGAGAGTGAAGACACTTTGGTCCAAAACCTATGGGATATAGCAAAGGCGGTCCTAAGGGGGGAAATACATAGCCATCCAAGCCTCCCTCAAAAAAATTGAAAAATCCAGAATACACCAGCTGTCTCTACACCTTAAATAACTGGAGAATCAACAACAAATCAAACCAACTCCACACATAAGAAGGGAATAATCAAGATTAGA
>NW_019158052.1:0-475 GCF_002288905.1 Enhydra lutris kenyoni | reverse complement strand
CAATCCAAGCCTCCCTCAAAAAAATTGAAAAATCCAGAATACACCAGCTGTCTCTACACCTTAAATAACTGGAGAATCAACAACAAATCAAACCAACTCCACACATAAGAAGGGAAATAATCAAGATTAGAGCAGAGATCAATGAAGTAGAAACCAGAGATACAGTAGAATGCATCAATGGAACTAGAAGCTGGTTTTTTGAGAGAATCAATGAGATCGATAAACCATTGGCCACACTCATCCAAAAGAAAAGAGAGAAAGCCCAAATTAATAAAATTATGAATGAAAAGGGAGAGATCACAACTAACACCAAGGAAGTAGAAACAATCATCAGAAGTTATTATCAACAGTTATATGCCAATAAGCTAAGCAACCTAGGTGAAATGGATGCATTCCTGGAAAACTATAAATTCCCAAAATTGAACCAGGAAGAAATTGACAACCTGAATAGACCAATATCTAGTAACGAGATTGA
>NW_019158051.1:0-1938 GCF_002288905.1 Enhydra lutris kenyoni | reverse complement strand
GGCAGGGAAGACGGACACCATGTGTTATGGGTGATTATTTCTTGGTAGAAGGAATGTGACTTCTCTTTTCATATTTAAATTATTATTGACTACATAAACATAGTCTGAATAAATCCTAAAGAGCTATTTACTTCATTACCTAAATTGTTAGCAATAAATGATAATATTTAAGATATGATTTTAATATTTATAATATGCCCATTAGAATAGTTTAAACATAGTCTATCCAGGAAAATGAAAGAATTGAAAGTGGCTCATGGACCCAGATATTTCTCCTGTGCTTTCTGATTTTCCAGGCATCCTTATGAAAGGGAAACCTATCACAGTTAATGCAAATAGTTCATTTTGGGGCTTCCCATGATCTTTCTTCATTCAGGAACATTCCCATGTAATAAAAGGTTATTTGTATAATTTTTTAAAATGTGAAACTCTCTTATGTTCTGCAAGCATACAGAGAAGGCCATATTGTAGGATTCCAGGCACATGAAAATCCATGACAAGGTAAAGTATGTACCAGAGACCGAGAGAAGAACAGTGGTTGCAGGGACTGGGGTGAGGAATGAGCAATGATGATTAGTAGCACAGGTGTCTCTGTGACGAAAATGATGTAGAAGTAAATGGTTGTGCCAAATTCTGAATATACCTAATGAGACATCGATATAACATTGAAAAGGCTCTGAGGGAAATTTTATGTAAACTCAAACTCTACTTTATTTATTTATTTATTTATTTATAATTTTATTTATTTATTTTGACTGAGAGAGATCACAAGTAGGCAGAGAGGCAGACAGAGATTGAAGGGAAAACAGGCTCCCCAATGAGCAGAGAGCCCGATGTGGGGCCCGATCCCAGAACCCTGAGATCATGACCTGAGCTGAAGGCAGAGGCTTTAATGCACTGAGCCACCCAGGCGCCCCAAATTCTACTTTACTTAGTGAATAAAATCTGTTCACTCATTATACAGGTGTATACAAAACACAAATGTTATAAAGAAGGCAATGACAGGGGAGGGGAAGGCATTTTTTCGGCTGCAACCTATACCAGCTGCTGCTCAGGGGATGAGGCTGGTTGCTCCACTGAGCCAGCTGGTAGTTCACGACGTTCAGGAACTCAAGGAGCAGGGGCAGGACCCTGCTGGACCTCTGGTTCAGGCAAAGGGGCTGCTGGATCTTCCATCTCTGGAGCGTGAATTAGAGCTCTGATTACCACCTGCACTGGCCTGAACAGCACAGGTGAAGTCACTGCTCATCTTGACTGGTGAGCAACAGCAGCAGGGACAGGGTGTGCCCACTCAGGCTCCAAAGATGAAGTGGGTGCCAGAATGGTGTTGGGACGTGTTCCTGAGGTGGATCAGAATCTTGCTCTGGGACTAGTGCTGTAGCTCCAAGAAGAGAAAGTATCATCAGCATGATTGACTTCCCTTTTGCCTTATAAATGAAAGAAACTTTCCCACCACTCAATATGGTCTGCATTCAAGACCCAATCCTTGGAATGTCTCCCCAACTGAAGCCCATGGGGACAGGGATCTGAGACTACTCACTCCTCCCAGACCAATATTAATCTATGGAGGCTTACTCAGTGTGGCCCACCCTGTCTCCTCCTCAGGCCCACATCAGTCACCCCAGTCCTCCTCACCCCCAGCCTCTGGATTCATGACCTCAAGGTGTTGCAGTTGTGAGAGCAGAAGTTTGGCACGATGCTCCACGTCTGAGCCTGGCATATTGAGCCCCATATAGGCCAGCAGCATATTCAGGCTGAGAAATTCTGGGGGCTGGAAAAAATCCTCAGAATATTGTTCCTGCCATGTGCTCAAGATGGAATAGATGGCCCTGGGGACATGCAGGTAGGCAGAGAAGTCAGAGGACAGGGCACCCATCCAAACCAATATCCCGGGAACCCCTGTGGGAACATGGGCCACTGGATTTCCAGCTCCTGTCA
>NW_019158050.1:0-1938 GCF_002288905.1 Enhydra lutris kenyoni | reverse complement strand
GGACCCTCAACTCTATGGTCAATTAATCTTTGACAAAACAGGAAAAAATATACAGTGGAAATAAGACAGTCTCTTCAATAAATGGTGCTGGGAAAACTGGACAGCTATATGCAGAAGAATGAAACTCGACCATTCTCTTACACTGTACACAAAGATAAACTCAAAATGGATAAGAGATCTCAATGTAAAACAAATCTTTTTTAAAAAATAGAGGATAAGCAAAAGAGAAAATAAAATCCAAAGTTTCTTCTTTGAAGAACCCCCAAACTGGCAAATCTCTAGTTAAATTAAAAAAAAAAAAAAAAAAGAGAGAAGACTCAAATTACTAGATTTGGAAATTAAAGTGGGACACTACTAGCGACCTTACACAGATAAAAAGAATACTATAAACAATTGTAAAGCAACAATTAGATAACCTAGATGAAATGGATAAATTCCTAGAAATACACAAACTACATAATTAACTCATGATTTCAAAAGAAACAGAAATTCTGAATAGACCTACATAAGTAATGAGATTGAATCAGTGGTCAAAAACATCTCAACAAAGAAAAGTCCAGGATCAGATGGCTTCACTGGTGAGTTCTATCAAATATGCAAAGAAAAATTAACACGAATCCTTCTCAAACTCCTCCAAAAACTAGATAAGGAAGGAATACTTCCCAACTCATTCTATGAGGTCAACATTACATCTGATACCAAAACATCTGGTTCATCTGACACCAAAGTAAGACAAAGACACCACAAAAATAGAATATCTTTTATAAATACCCTTTATAAAGGGATAGTTCTTTTATGAATATAGACGTAAAAGTCCTCAAAATACTAGCAAAGAGTATCAAACAGCATATTAAAAGGATTACAAGCCATGACCAAGTAGGTTCTATCCTAGGAATGCAAGGAAGTTATACATATGAAAACCAATCAGTGTAATACACCACATTAATAAAATAAAAAAGAACATGATTATCCCATTGATGCAGAAAAAGATTAGACAAAACCTAACACCTTTTCAAATAAAAGCATTTAATAAATTAGGAAAACAAGAAAATTCAAATGACAAATTCAAGTTCATTATGACAAAGGGCATTTATGAAAAACCTACAGCTAATATTATACTAAATGGGTAAAAGAATAAAAGCTTTCCCTTAAGAATAGGAGTAAGACAAGTAGGCCCACTTTCAACCACCTCTATTCAACATAGTACTAGAAGTTCAAGTCAGAGCACTGAAGTATGGAAAATAATTAAAGCATCCATATTGGAAAAGAAGAATGCTATCTCTATCTGCAGATGATATGAACTCGTATGTTGAGAACTGTTAAAGCTAATAAATTCAGCAGTTACAGAATACACTATCAACACACAGAAAATCTATTGTATTTCTATACACTAGTAATGAAAATTCCAAAAAGAAAGTTCACAAAATAATCCCACTTACAATCAAAAAGAATAAAATACTAAGAGCTGCCTGGGAAGCATAGTCAGTTAAGCGGACGCTTAGTTGGCTCAGGTTGTGATCTCATGGTCTGGAGATGGAGCCCGACGTTCAGTGAGATTCTCTCTCCCTCTCCCTCTGACCCTCCTGCTTGTGTGTGCGTGCACGCTCTCTCTCCAAATAAATAAATCTTTTTTAAAAAAGAATAAAACCTGATTTCAAGCTTTACTACAAAGCTGTGATCACCAAGAGAGCATGGTGCTGGCATAAAAACAGATACATAGACCAGTAGAACAGAGCAGAGAGCCCAGATATGGACCCTCAACTCTATGGTCAAATAATCTTCGACAAAACAGGAAAAACTATACAGTGGAAAAAAGACAGTGTCTTCAATAAATGGTGCTGGGAAAACTGGACAGCTATATGTAGAAGAATGAAACTCGACCATTCTCTTACACCATACACAAAGATAAACTCAAAATGGATAAAAGACCTCAACGTG
>NW_019158049.1:0-1941 GCF_002288905.1 Enhydra lutris kenyoni | reverse complement strand
TATGCTAAAAGATGCTTCCTCTCCTTATTAGAAAACATGTCAAAACACATGATTGTGCTTCGTGACAGTGTTATTCAAGAATGTGTCCAGTTTCTAGAACACTGTGAACTTTATGGCAGGAACATACCTGCCGTTATTGAACAACCCCTGGAAGAAGAAAGAATGCATAGTGGAAAGAATACAGTCACATATGAATCCAGACAGTTAAAAGCTTTGATTTATGAGATTATAGGATGGAATATGTAGTAATGTCTGATAATGGCATTTATCAAATGGCTCTTTTACTTATATTTGGTCCTCTATTTTGTTTGTATCCATACTTTGACATCTTTACATTTGTTACATATTGAGCCTTGTACAGTTTATAATTGAAATAGTTTCGACGTAACTCTTGAGAAACCTCACAAAAAGAAATATAAACAAGAATTGTACCCTAGAAGGATTTATGAAAAAGTTCAAAAGTGAAAGAGGAAGTTGTGTCAATATTTGTAATGCCCATGTTCTCATTTGTATTTCATTCTTTGCTTTATCCTGAGGAAACCATCATAAGATTACATCTTCCAGAGAGTAGGCACTATCAACTATATGGGAAATCTGGACATTAATAATTATTGATTGCAAAAATTTCATGTTCTACAACAATTTACCCTTATAATTACATTAATTTGTAATGCAGACATTTTGGAAAGATTATAGTGTTTGCACTGAGTTTTCCAATATGGTTGTAATGCGTTAGCAAAAATTCCTTGCGTTCTAGATATTGTTGCTGTTTTTAATTTGCAAGATTCATGGGAAATCTTGTGCCATAACAAAATTAGGATGCTATGGTGTGGATACAATAAACAATTGACAAATTTCCATGGTTTTCTTTTGCTCCATTTGAATATGTGAAGGTAAACATGATCCTTCTATTTATGGATTTGATCTTTAACAATGATTAACAGTAGGTAGCCTTAGAACTGTACTTAAATTTAGGACACATTCATGCTGGAATTTGTTTCCATGTTGTAGCCTCTTGAAAAAAAAAGTATTCTACACTATTTCCATGACCCCAACATATTCTTCTCCTACTCACACTACAGATGGAGTGATATGTCAGTGGATTCTGAAACTAGTAGATTCATAATGCCTGTTTTATATACAAAACCCTATCAATAGTATTTTAAGCTTCTCACTATGACCCTACTTATTCTGTTCAGGCATTTAATTTTCTATAAGCTGCTAGAGCTTCTTTGTTTCCCCCACCGCTTACCTGTTCTCTCCTTCTAAATGTAAATTCCCCATTCTACCTGGCTTAGGAAAAAAAAAAAAAAAGGTATTAGGTTGAACCATGTGGAAGTTCTGGTTTAGAAAGTTTTCAACCTATAATAACAGCAATTTCTTTGGTTGGACCATTCACCGTTCCATGAATGATAGGGATCCTGCTATAATGCTGTATTTCCCCCTTCAAAGAGGAACAAACTAGCTACACAGGTATCTAGATGCATTATGCTCCAAATAATTCTTCTATAGCGTGACATCTTTGGGTGCTGAAATGCTATCATCTGTCAGACAGTTTGGCTGATTAGGAATACTAAAATATGGTATCTAATTTATGTCTCTTTTAGTCTGTACCATTTATGCAGTTGATGGTGATGGTCCCATATTTGGAAGAAAATCTGAAGGAATCTTTGAGTTTATATGCCGTATATTGGAGAATATTTCCCACTTGATTAGGAAATAGAGGAAACACTAGTGTACTTAGTAGAGTAAGTGACTCCTTTCCTATCCCAGCCGGTTCCTTCTACTGGAATTAACTACCAACGTAAAGAAATACTTGCTGTCTTCCGCTTCCGGCGGGCTCGTTGCCGTGGTAACCAGCACGCACCACCACGGCTGGCGGCGGTTGAGGCCAGGCTCAGCGGCGCGCACATCCCCGATGGGGAGTTCACCGCGGTCGTA
>NW_019158048.1:0-1943 GCF_002288905.1 Enhydra lutris kenyoni | reverse complement strand
GGGAATGGGGCTGCGCATGTCTGCAGAGAGCGGGGCTTTTCCAGCCGCGGCCCCAACACACGGAGGTCACCAAGGTCCCACCGCTCCATGTCCTCTGTGCCCCGGGCGAACTCAGGGCTGGCTGTGGGGCAGGAAGCCTGTCCCCGTGCATCGTTCACACCTGCCTGAGTCCCCAGGTGAGTGGCCTTGCAGTATCGGTCCCCGGGTGTGGGTCGGGGCTGCGAGTCACCTGCGGCTCAGCCCGAGGAGGAAGGCAGGCGTGTTTGCTCCGCCTTGTGGCCTTAACTGCGGGTCTGAGCAGCGGAGGGAGGAGTTGGAACGTCAGCAGGGAGGAGGAACTGAGCTCCTTTGTAGAGAGAGGCTCGGAGGTTTCTGGAAGGCAGGGCAGGCCTCCGCCTCAGAGCCCAGCCTGAGGTTGGAACCACGAGGGGACCTGCTTCCTCGCCCTCCCCCGTGAGGCTGCACGTTTGGGGGCAGCAGAGCCTGGAGCCCAGGCTGTGGACTCGGGCCTTCCCTTGCGCTATGAACGTCGGTGCAGGTTAGAGGCAATGAGGAGGCAGAAAGCAAGCCCAGCATTGGGCTGGGTCCCTCCAGGCCCCGACGGTTCCGCTCTGAGCTGTCCCATGGAGCCCTGCCTGGTGCCTTGCGTGGGCAGTGGGGAGTTTGCTCTGCCCTGAGGCTGCGAGGGAGGGGGTTTGTGGGCAGAGGCAGTGGCTGAGCAGGGGTCCTGGGACGCCCGGCTGCTCAGGAGCTGAGGGGCTGTGGGGCCTCTGGGGGCAGGGGCTCAGTGGAGACCAGACTCGGGAAAGCAGGAGGAGGGGTTGCAGGATGGAGCCGCGTGTCTGCAGAGCTGGGCCAGGAGGAAGGTGTTTCCCACCATCCCATGGGAGGCTGCTTCATGGGGTGGTGAGCTCCCCGTCGCTGGGGGGATTCAAGCAGACAAGGATGGTGGGTCTGCACTCAGGAGAGGCTGGACCAATCAGACCGCGTGAGGGTGCCCTGATGATAAATGCATGCAGTGGCCCCTGGGAAGCTTTGGGTCCTTCCTGCAGAGTTGTCCTTGGTGTCGGGGTGGGGCCCAAGGACCCCTGGCCGCTGCAGCTGCTCCGGGGTCTGAGAGCCCAGGTCCTGGACTCGCTCCTGCTGCCGGGGCTCCAGGAGGATAGGGGTCTCTGTCCTGGATCCTCCACCGGGACCGGGACCGGGACCACCCCCAGGTCCGGGCGGACCCTCACTGAGCATGTGTGACAGGCCGTACAAACAGGGAGGCACGGGTCCCCTCCCTCTGCCCCAGGAGCCCCAATGGTGGGGCTAGAGCGTCTGGCCTGTGCAGACGAGCCCTGGACAGGGACGCCCCAGCCTGGGAGCCCCTGGGAGGAGGCAGCCCTTGGAGATGCGGGGTCCCCAGCCCATGGTGGGGTCCCTCAGGAAGGGTCTTCTCCGGTGGGGACTCAGGATGTGCTGATGGGTCCGCCCTCCTGGAGCAGCTGGCAGAGGGTCCGTGTTGTGAAATCAGACTCCAGGAGGAGCCTCTGCGGGCCTCAGGTGTGTGTCTGATGGACTGACTGTCAGGAGGAAGGTTTGTCTCTGAATTGGGACCCCAGGTCCACCCTGGCCCCCCAGTCCCTCATGGGGGTATGGTAGGAGGGGCCCCAGAACCGGCTGTTGGCTGCTCACGGGGACGCCAGGGCAGCATAGAGGCTGGAAGGATGTGGGTTCTACTGACCAGGCCAGGATTTCTCCTGCTTGGAGAGTCCCTGCGGGGGTGGGGAGAGGGGCCCGGGGAGGCTTCTCAGGTGAGTTTCCCAGAACAGCACCCTCGGGTGCCTGAGCTGGAGCCCTCACGGGCACCTGAGCCTCATGCCCCAGGTGGTGACTCTCCTAGGGGGGCTCTTTCCCACCTGCCTCCTGCCCAGTGCTGCCCTGAGAGTCTGCACCCCGTG
>NW_019158047.1:0-1944 GCF_002288905.1 Enhydra lutris kenyoni | reverse complement strand
TTTGTCAGTCAGACTGCGCATATTTTCCAGAGCAGTCTATGAAATTGATGTGGGTTCAGATACCCTGAAGTTTTCTCCCATTCTGAAAGGTTTGGGCAACTGAGATATGCAGAGTTCCCTCGGGGAAGAAGGCCCAGTGATGCTGTTTGGTTCTGGAGGTCCCATCGTGGAGTGCATGTGGTCACGGCTTTGGGAACCAAGTCTTCAGACACCAACTCAGGGAAGAATTAGGAGGGAAGTTATGGCAGGCCCGATCTGCAGACCCTGAAAGCAGCTCCTCAGGATGTGAAATTCGGATGCCTGGGAGCAGTAGCAGAGGCTTTTCTCTCTGGACTCTATATCCAGGATGTCCTCGGAATGATAGGGTTGGTACATGGGTCCATGGGAGGTTCTTCCTCTCTGGGCTATTCCTCCGGATCCCAGGAGTTTGCTGTCTTTCAGGGGGAAGGGAAGAGTGCTGTTTTCCACGTCAGGGGTCCCGCCCAAACAAGGATTCCAGAGTGGGGTTGTGGGTCACGTGGCCTGGAGAACACAACCAAGGGTTAGATTTTGGGCCAAGAGGCACGAGAGGCCTGCTCTCTGGCTTCCTATTCCAGCCCCCAACAGGGTGTGCTTTCAAGGGACCTCAGGCTGAGGGTCACAAGGCTTGCTTGGGCCCAGCTGCCCCTCCTGAGTGGGCGTGGTCTCATGGGCCCTGTAGCTGGCTCCCAATCTAGAGTAGTACAACCATAGCCACATCCACATCCACATTCCTGCCATGAGGAAGGAGGAGTACTCTGCTGTGATTCAGGTTCCCCATAGGCAGGGATTTGCGCTACCTTCTGGTGTCAGATACCTGCATACCCAGGTTCGCAGGAGATGACGGGCTCTGACCAAGGCAGAGCCCTCCTGCAGGATATGGGTCGCGCTATGTGGCTGCTGACAGGAGGTCGGGACTCGGGCTGTGTCAGACAGAGCATCAGTACACAGGGCGGCCTATGATATCAGGGTGAGTGAGGTCCATGCTGCTGGCCCCTCATCTGTGGGTTCTGGGAGAACCGGAAGGCATTTCTTCCTTCCGGTGGGCAGGCAGAAGGCAGCTTTGTTTTTCCAGAATTCCCAATATGGATGGCCTGCTGGCAAGGTGTGTGAGGATGGAAGTCTTAAAACAAAGCTATGCTTATGTTCAGTGCCGAGGCCATAACAGTTCCAATGTGCAGCGTCTGTTTCGAGATCTCAAGCACCTGAGGACGTTCGAATGTGAGATGTCTGCTCACGCTAGAATTTGTATCCATGATGGCCAACGAATGCTCGTGTGGCCACAAGAAGCCTTGGCGGCTTTCCCAAGCTGGGGCTTGTGAGCTGCTCCAAACATCAAGGTGTCGTTTAGCGGGACATTGGAAGTCCAGTTAGAGGGCTCCAGGGTCCCCATATGGAAAGATTCGATAGCAGAGCTCTCCGAATGGATGCCTGGAAACTCCACCTCCGTTACCACTGAAGCCTAGGAACAGGGCAGCTATGATCCAGTGGCTCTGCTTCGCAGTTCCAAGGGATCTGAATTGACGGAGGTTCTCATCTGACGGGTCACAATGCTGCTTGGTGTCCTGGGAGACCTTAGAATGTGGCGGTAGCTCTGGGGACATGCAGGAACCTCCTAGCCTGTGGGTGGGACCCCGTTCCCAAGAGCAAAGTTTCCTTCTCGGGACTAGAGGGGTTCTACTGTATGACGCAGGGACCACTCGTTGGGCCACATGTTGGTTTTCCAGAACAGGCCGGAGGAACAGAGGCCTGAAAACCTAAGCTAGGTTTTGGATGAGGTCCTAGGGGCATGTCAGGTTGAATCTTCGGACGCAGGCCCATTGACTTGCGTGTCTTCCTGGAGGTAGGTGCTGACGGTGTCTCATAGTGCGCATTTTTTCCAGAGCGGCCTATGAAATTGGGGTGGGTTCAGGTGCCTTGCAGGTT
>NW_019158046.1:0-1946 GCF_002288905.1 Enhydra lutris kenyoni | reverse complement strand
TCAACTTGTCCTTGACAGGATTTAGTATCCAGGTTATTGTATCCTCACAAAAGGTTTTAGGGTAGCTCCCTCTTTTTCCAGTTTGTCTATGAATTCAGGTCACATTGAAAATATATTTTGCCTATGATTTGTCAGAAGTTAGCGGAGAAGCCTGGTTTTTTAAAAAAGCTTTTGACTAGTGATATATTTTTGTATGGTTATAGAGCAATTCAGATTGGCTATTCCTTCTTGAGCTAGTTTTATTTTTAAGATTTTATTTATTTATTTCATAGATCACAAGTAGACAGAGAGGCAGGCAGAGAGAGAGGGAGAAGCAGTCTCACCACTGAGCAGAGAGCTCGATGCAGGGCTCGATCTCAGGACCCCAAGATCATGACCTGAGCCGAAGGCAGCGGCTTTAACCCACTGAGCCACCCAGGCACCCCTTGAGCCAGTTTTGTAAGTTATTTTTTTTCCTAGAAATTGGTCATTTTTTTCTCTTTTCAAATTGAAATAAAATGGTATATAATTATCTTCTTTTTCTCCAATTTTTTATTTTTGAAAATGTCTCTACTACAGATAGTTGCAAGAAAATTGCAAGGAACACACATATATCCTTCACCTAGATTTATATGTTTTCATATTTGTCATTTTCTTTCTGCGTGTGCGTGTGTGTAATTGTTTCATTGAATAAGCTTAGTTCGTTGAAAATACTACAGTTCATTGTCTCTAAATACTTCAGCCGGTAGCTCTTAAGAAAAGGAAAACACTGCTACAAAATCTTAAGAAAACTATTACATTCAGAAAATTTAATATTTGAGAGAATACAACTATCATTTGATTCTCACAAAATATTTCTGATGATTTCAATATTGTTTTTTGTACATATTACTTCAAAACACTGTCTCCAAACAAACACCATGAATTGCATTCAGTTATCATGTGTCTTCACCATCCTTTAAAGTAGAAAAACTTTCAAGACTTTTTGGTCTTGCACAACATTGACATGTTCTAGGATCTAGTTCAGTTGTGTTTCAGAAAACTTATTTGAATTTTTTGACTCAAATTTCCTCCTGCTATTCCCCTGTTGTCTTCTATCAGTTTTACATTTTTGTTTCTTTTTTAAATAAGATCTTATTACTTATTTATTTGTCAGAGAGAGAGAGAGAGAGAAAGCACAAGCAGGCAGAGTGGCAGGTAGAGGCAGAGAGAGAGAAGCAGGCTCACCGCTGTGCAAGGAGCCTTGATGCCGGACCCTGGGATCATGACCTGAGCTGAAGGCAGCGGCATAGCCTACTGAGCCACCCAGGTGTGCATATTTTTGTTTCTTAAATTTACATTAATAAATTTAAAAAATTTTTATGTGCTACAAGTTAGGAGTCCAGTTTAATTCTCTGCATAGTTTTATCCAGTTTTAGCAAAAGCATTTATCGAAGAGACTATCCTATCTCATTGATAGGAGAAGCAAATCCATTTATCTTTAGGATAATTAATAGGTAAGGACTTACCGCTGCCATCTTATTGTTTTTTGCCTATTTTGAAGTTCCTTAATGCCTTTTCTCTAGTTCCTTTCCTTGGTGAATTAATGATTTTCCTTAGTGTTATGCTTTGATTTCCTCCTCTTCATTCTTTGTGAACCCACAGTATTGTTTTGCTTTGTGGCTACCATGAGGCTTATATAAAACCACCAGGTCCTCCCATTGTCCCACTCTTCCCTTCCTGACGCTGGCCACCATGGCTCTGTGCCCCCAGGGGCGCTGTGGGTGCTGGACGTCTCCCCACTCACAACTTGACCGCGCGAAGGCCCGCGGACACCCCAGCCAGAAGGTCTCTCCCAAACACATTCCCGCAGGCGACAACAGCGCACCGTGTTGCCCCGCCAAGAGAGAACCACAGGGTCCGGGTGAAGGCCGGAGTCCCGGCAACCAGGCCCACCTTCTCAAGTGAGGGGTTTGGAAGGACAGGAC
>NW_019158045.1:0-1946 GCF_002288905.1 Enhydra lutris kenyoni | reverse complement strand
ATCTTCCATGCCTTTTTCTAGCCCAGCTAGAACCTTGAGAATCGTCATTCTGAACTCTGGATCTGATATATTACCAATGTCTGTATTGATTAGGTCCCTAGCCTTTGGTACTGCCTCTTGTTCTTTTTTTTGTGGTGAATTTTTCTGCCTTGTCATTTTGTCCAGATAAGAGTATATGAAGGAGCAAGTGAAATACTAAATGGGTGGCAACAACCCCAGGAAAATATGCTTTAGCCAAATCTGAAGAGATCCCAAGTCGTGAGGGGGGAGAAAGGGGATAAAAAGAGGTTCAGAAAGAAGAAAAAAAAAATAAGAAAAAAAAGAAACAATTAAAAAAAGAAAACCAATAAAGAAAAAATATAAAAAGGAAAAAATATATATATAAACTAGATAAAAAACGTTAAAAAATGGAAAGGGTAAAAGTTAAAAAAATTTAGCAGAAGAAGAAAAATAAATTGAAAAAGAAAGAAAATTAAATTAACTGCAAGGCAAAAGAATCATGGGGAGAAAGCCATGAGTTCCGTGCTTTGCTTTCTCCTCCTCTGGAATTCTGCTGCTCTCCTTGGTATTGAAACTGCACTCCTTGGTAGGTGAACTTGGTCCTGGCTGGGCTTCTTGTTGATCTTCTGGGAGAGGGGCCTGTTGTAGTGATTCTCAAGTGTCTTTGCCCCAGGCGGAGTTGCACTGCCCTTACCAGGGGCCGGGCTGAGTAATCTGCTCGGGTTTGTTTTCGGGAGCTTTTGTTCCCTGAGCACTTTCCGTAGAGTTCCGGAGGGCGGGAATGAAGATGGCTTCCTCCTGGTCTCCGGCCTGGAGGAGCCGAGAGCACAGGGCCCCACTCCTCAGTGCTCCCCCAGAGAACAGTGCCGATTTACTCCCGTCACCCTACCTCCGGCCGTGCTCGGAGCTGACCTAGCCTGCGACCGGTTCAAGGTAACCCCGAGCTTAGAGTTTATGCCTCGGCTCTGTCTCTGTAGCTGGCTTTCCCGTTCTAATACCTGTAAGCTCTGCGACACTCAGACACCCCCGATCCTTCTGTGACCCTGTGGGACCTGAGGCCACCCTGACCCTGCGTGGGCTTCACCCCGGTTAAGCCTCTGGAGCGATGTCCCTCAGCGGAACAGACTTTTAAAAGTCCCGATTTTGTGCTCCGTTGCTCCGCCGCTTGCCGGGAGCCGGCCCCTCCCCCCGCGGTCTATGTTCCCGTCGCTTTGGATTCACTTCTCCGCCAGTCCTACCTTTCAGAAAGTGGTTGATTTTCTGTTTCTAGAGTTGCTGTTCTTCTTCTCTTCGATCTCCCGTTGGATTTGTAGGTGTTTGCAATCTTTAGATAAGCTATCTAGCTGATCTCCCGCTACCTGAAGTAGTCTCAGCCTGCTACTTCTCCGCCATCTTGACTCCTCCTCGGCAATGAATTTAATCGTAGCTGCAATTTCAGACTTCCATCCTCGCATTCCTGACCCACAAGCCCTCCGTATTGTGAATTCTGGAGTTTCAATACAGACTTCTTCCTGCCCACCAGAAGGAAGAAGTGACCTATAGGTGTGCCCAGAAACCCCAAATGAGGATCCACCTGCTCGGCTCTCAAAGGCACCCCAATATCATAGGCCATGCTGTGCCCTAATGCTCTGTCAGACAGAGCCCGAGTCCCGACCTCCTCTCAGCCACCCAGATAGTGGGCAATATATCCTGCAGGTGGGACCTGCCTTGGCCCGAGGCTGTCATCTTGAACCAACCTGGGTATTCAGGGATCTGTCCCCAGAACTTACTCAAATTCCTGCCAATGGGGGAACCTGAAGCACAAAAGAGTACTCCTGCTTCCCCATGGCAGGAGAATGGATGTTGAGATGGTTGTCCAACCCACAGATTGGGATCCAGCTTCATGGCCCATGAGACCATGCCCACTCAGGAGGGGCAGCTGGGCACAAACAGGCATTGCGTCCCTC
>NW_019158044.1:0-1947 GCF_002288905.1 Enhydra lutris kenyoni | reverse complement strand
CCATTCCTTCAGAAGGAATTCATTCAGAACTAGATATATTATTTTACATGTTAATAGATAGGCTTCATTATAGTAGTGGGTGGTAAGTGAAGAACACATTTACTAGCTTGTCTGTAAGCATTTGTAAAGTTGATGAATTCTATGTGCCTTTAACATAGCACACTTTTGGGTGTAACAAGATATTTACTTTCCTGTTTTGTTTCTACTCAACTATGTGCAAAGTAGTAATGGATAAATCATTTTGAGACCAACCTATAGGGGCAACACAACACCTGCCATTGAAAATGATGTGTTAATCATCTTTCAGTGTAGGGGTACTTTGTGTTTGCAGTTAAGAATAAAGATCATATAAGGGAAAAATAAATCCATCTTTTTATTACAAGCTATCACCCAGACATTAGCTATAGTTTTTAAAAGCCCACATTGCCCTTCTATTCTATAATTTTACTTCAGATTGGATCTAATATCAATATCAACAAAAATTGAAATATGAGTACTTACTTTGTGTCAGATATAACTGCTTCCCAATGTGTTGTTCCATTTAATGTGTACTAACTTCTGTTATAAACCAGTTTACCTATGATAAAACACAGAATCAGAGGATTTCATATAAAGGTTTGCAGAAATTAACCACAATTAAGTCTGTGTGGTTGTCTCTTTTTTTTTTTTTTATTTATTTGACAGACAGAGATCACAAGTAGGCAGAGAGGCAGGCAGAGAGAGAGAGAGGAAAGCAGGCTCACCACTGAGCAGAGAGCCCGATGCGGGGCTCGATTCCAAGACCCTGGGATCATGACCTGAGCCGAAGGCAGAGGCTTTAAGTCACTGAGCCACCCAGGCGCCCCTGGTTGTCTCTTTCATAAAAATCAGTTTGCAGTCTGCTGAGACATCTAAAAAAAGGTAGTGCTCCTTTGACACTCTGTTGTTGAACTTCGCAGATAACCATGGGAGGTCCAGCGTGAACACAAAGGAAGAACACGATCTCACCTCCTCACAAGGACAAATTTATAGCTACATATGGAATAATTCTCACTGAAAAAGAAATAAAACTAGATGAATAGCTCCTTCCACAGCTAGGGATAAAAGGACCACATTAAGCTGGGTGTGAGAGAGAGAGATAAGGTCTTGCCTAAAACCCCAACCGAGCACATGGACACACAATAAGGAGGGATATAACAGTAATGAAACTTCTCTCCAAGAAAAAAGATGTTTGTGCACCACATGAGGCACCCCAACCTTTGAGACTTGCATCGGAAAGACAAGTCTGTCTTTAGAAACAAATAAGCTTACACCCACATGGCCAGAAGGGCTGTGGTGATCTGAGATATTCCCTTTTTCTTTTTATAAGATTGTATCCCTTTATTTGATAGAAAGAGAGATCATGAGAGTGGGGGAGAGGGGCAGAGGGAGAGAGACAGGCAGACTCTCCACTGAGTAGGGAGTCCAAAAGGGCCAGATCCCAGGACCCCAGGATCACGACCTGAGCCAAAGGCAGGTGATCCCAAAGCAGATGCTTAACTGACTGGGCCACTCAAGTGCCCCTGAGATACCCCTTTTGAGGGACATTTGCATGGACTCATTTGTCCTGGGATTCAGCACAAAGGCAATAGTTTGGGAAGTGACCAGATGATAAGTGAAGGAGATGCGTTTGCTAATTTTAAAGTATTTCCTGGAGGGGTGGGACCAGTAGAACTTTGAGGAAAATGGTAATGCCATTTTTGCATTCTCCTTCTGTCTTGGTACTGCTGGTGCCCAAGACATAGCCTTGGTAACACTGCAGGCATGCCTAGATCAGTACTCATCTCTGCAGTAGATGCCCCCTGTTCTAGCAATCTTCTCCTGTATCAATAATGCCTCAAATATGTCCCACCGTCATCACTTTCCCAAGGTCTTGCTATGAGCAAATGCAGTCCACACAGGTGATGCCTCTCGATTGCCTGGCTCTGG
>NW_019158043.1:0-1947 GCF_002288905.1 Enhydra lutris kenyoni | reverse complement strand
GTCAACACCCTTTAACCCATTATGTCAGGCAAGTGCTGGGTAAAGTGATGAACATGCCAAGAAGGTTTCTGACCCCAGAGAGCTTACATTCCAGTACCATTACCAGGTTGAGTCATTAAATCGACAACAATTCATGGCATTCATGCCAGTGCTGATTTCAGCAGCGAGACTAACCTATTACTGGTTTGCCCTTAGCAAAGTGATACCAGGTCTCTGTCCCCTTCTTACCTCTGGCTTTAGTCTGACCCCTCCCATCACTCAGTTAAATGTTAACTAAAAAGAGTGGGGGGGCAGAAGGAGAGGGAGAGAATCCTTAAGCAGACTTCCCTCTGAACACGAAGCCCCACAAGAGGCTCCATCCTAGGACCCTGAGATTATGACCTGAGCCAAAATCAAGAGTCAGATGCTTAACCAATGGAGCCACCAACATGCCCCAAGAGAGGGCACTATGTTTTTAAAACAAAACAAAACAAAAAGAGCATATTTCCTTGTAAAAGAAGACTATGTCTATATAATTTCTACGCTAAGTGTGTCTGTGTGAAAACAAAGAACAGATGTGACCTAAGATAGTATTTGAAATAAGATGTCCTGAATCTTTTCTTGTGGCTCTCTCATACTCATTTACATAAACTACGGAGCTCTCATTCCTGGGTGCCTATGGAGTCGGGTCTTGGCATGAAGTATCTTACTTAATTCTCACAACTCTTTGTGGTAGGCACCCAAGATAGGAGAAAACAAATAACATGCCCAAGGATACATGCCTAATGGTTTTTAACCAGGGCTTAGTTCTGTCTGCTTTTTATTCAGTACAGTTCTTTCAGAGAAGAGTCTTTGATTTGGTCCCAAGCTGCTTTTGCAGATTCATTTCTTACCACACTCCAAGTTGTTCATTAATTTTCTCTTCACACCATGCTTTGATATACCTTTGTTTTTGTTTGGGACATTGCTCTGTTCTTTTTTTTAAGTTTTTTTTTTTTAAGATTTTGTTTGTTTATTTGACAGAGAGAGAGAGATCACAAGTAGGCAGAGAGAGAGGAAGGGAAGCAGGCTCCCCACCTAGCAGAGAGCCCAATGTGGGGCTCGATCCCAGGACCCTGGGATCATGACCTGAGCCGAAGGCAGAGGCTTTAACCCACTGAGCCACCCAGGTGCCCCCATTGCTCTGTTTTTATACTTTGAAATGCTAGACTCTTAGCCTTTCATACTTTCATTCCCTCAGAAGAATCCCTCTGCTTAAGGAGATGGTACTTACCAGTGTTCTCCTGGTAATATGGCCACTCATGGTAATATTTCCTACCATTTGAGTATTACCTTCATTAAAAATCTAATATAACATCCAGCCCAGTTTTTTTAATCACATAGTAGATATTCCATTAACATTTATTGCATTTGTAATTAGAAAAGATTCCACAGTGTTTTAAATAATGATCCTTGCAATATTACTCTCCTTGCCAATTTTAAGCCATTAATTAATACGGAAATACTCTGATGTAATGGTCATTTTTCTTGTCATTTTCTACTTCTTCAAGAGATAGTGGAGATGATCTGGTGGAGTGAGGGGTTGACATCACACTGAAGTACATGCTTAGTTTGTCAGCAATGTCCCATAAAATGTGAATTATTGCATAAGGAAATAAATATTGGAACTTCCTATGTAAGCATCACTAGTTCATTGATAGTGGGGTCAAAAAGGACTTAGTCCTCTATCCAATTCTCTCACCCTTTCATTAAAGGTGTAGGAATGTGGTATCCTCAGTGATGACTTTATGAAAGATTCAACAATTGGCTTTTCCTTATGAAAACCATGTTGCTAGGCAACACTTGTGCATTGGTGTATTTCTTTCCAAAACCTTCTATCATGAGAGCAGCCCAGGATTTTTTCACTTGTAATTATCAGAGTCTCTTGAGAAATAAACCACAATCCAGCCACTTAGCTTTGGTTTGTAG
>NW_019158042.1:0-1949 GCF_002288905.1 Enhydra lutris kenyoni | reverse complement strand
ATTCAGAAACCTCTGCCCTCCAGCAAAAACAAGGGGAAAGATTGATTTGTCATGGCATTATGAGGAGGCTGTTTCTGAAAGATCATAACAACAACAAAAAAAATGCTGCCCCCTTCTGCAAGGGTTTGGTAAATGTGGGATGGAGCACTACCTTTCCATGAAGGAGAGAGGAAGCAAGGGTGAGAAAAGGTACATGGGTCTCATCCAGGCATCGTGGCAAAGCTGTCTCTTGAGATGCCATCCACTTCAGTGCTGGGAAATCTGTACTTTTAGGTCACCACATGGTGTGCAGGTCCCACAAAATCTGGAGATTTCCTCAAATGTGCCATGTGAATCCAAGAGCTTATTCCCTGGAGTTTGGCAGCACAGGGTTGGTTAGCAAGACCTGATATGGGCCTTTCCAAAGGGCTTGAAAAGGTTTTTTTTCTGGAGTTCTTTTCCAGTAGACAAGATCTCCAGATTCCAAGATGGGATGCTTAAGGTCATCCCCGTAAATGCACTGGGAAACCACTCCTCTCCCAAAGGATGGTTATTTTTAACATGAACAATTAAGCCCTTACATATTAATTTCCATTCATTTTATTTATAAATTCCCTTTATTAATTTTCATAGCCTGAAATTCACATTGCCTGTGTGGACTGAGAAATCTAAGCCAAAATGTGAGTTTACTACATCTACTCTCATTGGAGGTACCTAGAGGAATACGTGTAAAATTTACTCTACATGAATGTGCATTAAAGTCTGACTTTAATATATTCCTATTGAAAAACTTTTGAGGAAATAATCAGAACCCACACAACAGTGAAGAATGTGAACCAAAGAAGAAGGTGGTGGAGGAGGAGGGGACAGGGCAGGGAGGGGAGGGGAGGGGAGGGGCGGGAGAAGGAGAAGAAAAGCTTGCAAAGACCACATACTGCAAATGACAAACTCTGCATATTTTCAAAAGAATGTATTGACATCAAGATGAAAGATCACCAAAAATGTCCAGACATTGGAAAGGAACCCAGGCGAAACTTCTACAATTGACAAATGAAATAACAAAAATTATAAACTCAGGTAGAGGGAGAAGCAGATACAGAGGAATTAATTAACTAGAAGGCAGATTTGAAGGTACTCTCAACGACGCCACAAGGATTAGAACATGGAAAATGTGGATAAAACTCTCCATGAAATTTCAAAGCACTTAAAAGGTCCTCAAATGTACTTGCACAGCCTCCTAGATGGGAATCTCTCTTTTCTTCCTCTGTGACCTCATTTGGTATCATTTCCCCGTGACCCAGAAGCTTCATTCACTCTTGTGGAATATACTGCAATGGTTCATTTTTTGTGTTGGCTTCGCTGGATCACAAGATGCCCAATTGGGTGAAACTTTGCTCTGGGCCTATGAGAGTGTTTCTGGATGAGACTAACATTTGAATCAGTTACTCAGTAAAACAGATTGCCACCCCAATGCTGCTGGGCCTCATCCAACTGGTTGAGCCAGAACAAAAAGGCTGAGTAAGGGAGACGCCCCTCTTTCTAACCCTCTATCTTTGAGCTGGGACATTGGTCTTCTCCTGCCCGGGTCATAACCGTGTGAGACAGTTTCTAATAAATCCCTCTCTAGAGAGAGATGACATGGAGATGTGGGTATAAACAGTCAGTTGTTTCTCTGGAGAATGCCGACTAATAAACATTCAATTCCTCCTCCTGACTTAGTTCCATTGATTTAACTCCTTCCTTTCTTTGGGAAATGAGGATCCCAGTTAGATGCCCTTTCTGACCTAAACAACTTTAGGCCACACGGATCCGCAGTTCCCACCCCAGTGAATGGAAACACCACTCTGTGGTCCAGATGGTGGATCTGCATTGTCACAGCTCTGTCCTAGGGAGGCTTCAGGTAGATTGCCCTGTTCCCCCAGGGCCATGAGAAGCCCTTATTATTTCCCAAGTGGACTGATAAGAGGCCA
>NW_019158041.1:0-1949 GCF_002288905.1 Enhydra lutris kenyoni | reverse complement strand
CAGAATTCCCAATATGGTTGGCCTGCTGGCAAGGTGTGTGAGGATGGTAGTCTGGAAACAAAGCTATGGTTATGTTCAGTGCCGAGGCCATAACCGTTCAAATATGCAGCGTCTCTTTCGAGATCACAAGCACCTGAGGACGGTCGAGTGTGAGATGTCTGATCACGCTGCAATTTGTATCCATGAGGGCCCACGAATGCTCGTGCGGCCTCCAGAAGCCTTGGCGGCTTTCCGAAGGTGGAGCTTGTGAGCTTCTCCAAACAGCAAGGTGTCCTTCAGCGGGACAGGGGAAGTCCACTTAGCGGGCTCCAGGGTCCCCTATGGAAAGATTCGATAGCAGAACTCTCCGAATGGATGCCTGGAAACTCCACCTCCATTACCACTGAAGCCTAGGAACAGGGCAGCTTTGATCCAGTGGCTCTGCTTCGCAGTTCCAAGGGATCTGAGTTGACGGAGGTTCTCAGTCAGATGGGACACAATGCTGCTTGGTGTCCAGTGAGACCTTAGAATGTGGCGGTAGCTCTGGGGCCATGCAGGAACCTCCTAGACTGTGGGTGGGATCACGTTCCCAAGAGCAAAGTTTCCTTGTCGGGACCAGAGGGGTTCTACTGTATGGCTCAGGGACCACACGTTCAGCCATATGTTGGTTTTCCAGAACAGGCCGGGAGGACGGAGGCCTGAAAACCTAAGCTAGGTTTTGGATGAGGTCCTAGGGGCATGTCAGGATGAATCTTCAGACTCAGGCCCATTGACGTGCGTGTTTTCCTGGAGATAGGTACTGATGGTTTCTCAAACTGCGCCTTTTTTCCAGAGCGGCCTCTGAAATTGGGGTGGGTTCAGGTGCCTTGCAGGTTTCTACCATTCTGGATGGTTTGGGCAACGGAGACGGGCAGAATTTCCTCGGGAGAGCAGAGCCAGTGATGCGTTTTGGTTCTGGGGTTCCCCTCCTGGAGGGCATGTGGTTAAGGCTTTGGGATGAAGTCTTCAGACAGTAACTCGGGGTAAAATTAGGGGCTAGGTTATGGTAGGCCCGATGTGCAGACCCTGAAAGCAGCCCCTCAGGATTTGAAATTAGGGTGCAAGAGAGGCAGTAACAGAGGCTTTTCTCTCTGGACTGTATACCTAGGATGGTCTCGGAATGGACAGTTGAGCAAATGCGTCCATGGGATATTCTCCCTTTCTGGGGATTCTGCCAGGCTCCCAAGAGTTTGGTGTATTTCTCGGGGAAGGGAAGAGTGCCCTTTTCCATCTCAGGGGTCCTCCCCAAACAGGGATTCCAGAGACGGGTTGTGGGTCACGTGGCCTGGACAACCCCACCAAGGGTTAGGATTTGGGTCCGGGGCAAAATAGGTTCTCTCTGTGGGATCCTGGTCCAGCCCCGACAGGCTGTGCATGAAAGGGGTCTCAGGCTAAGAGTCACAATGCCTGTTTGTGCCCAGTTGCCCCTCCTGAGTGGGCGTGGTCTCATGGGCCATGAAGGTGCTTCCCACTCTGAAAGTAGTACAACCATATCAACATCCACATCCGCCATGGGGAAGGAGGAGTACTCTGTTGTGCTACAGGTACACACAAGGGCAGGGTTTTGCACTACCTTCTGGGGTCAGATACCTGCATACCCAGGTTGGATGGAAATAACGGGCTCGGGCCAAGGCAGTTCCCACCTGCAGGATATGGGTACCGCTATCTGGCTGGCTGACAGATTGGGTCTCGGGCTGTGTTACACAGAGCATTAGTTCACTGGGCGACCTATGATAGCAGGGTGCCCTTGAGGGCCGTTTGGTGGACGCTCATTGGGGTATTTGGGCAGACCTGTAGGACATTTCTTCTTTCTGTTGGCCATGTAGAAGGCAGCTTTGTGACTCCAGAATTCCCAAGGTGGAGGGTCTGCTGGCAAAGCTTGTTAGGATCGAAATCTGAAAACACAAGCTATGGTTATGTTCAGTGCCGAG
>NW_019158040.1:0-1951 GCF_002288905.1 Enhydra lutris kenyoni | reverse complement strand
ATCATTCCCTGCATATTTTCAGACCACAATGCTCTGAAGCTAGAACTCAATCACAAGAGGAAATTTGGAAAGAACCCAAATACATGGAGACTAAACAGCATCCTTCTAAAGAATGAATGGGTCAACCAGGAAATTAAAGAAGAATTGAGAAAATTCATGGAAACAAATGATAATGAAAACACAACGGTTCAAAATCTGTGGGACACAACAAAGGCAGTCCTGAGAGGAAAATATATAGCGGTACAAGCCTTTCTCAAGAAACAAGAAAGGTCTCAGGTACACAACCTAACCCTACACCTAAAGGAGCTGGAGAAAGAACAACAAAGAAAGCCTAAACCCAGCAGGAGAAGAGAAATAATAAAGATCAGAGCAGAAATCAATGAAATAGAAACAAAAAAAACAATAGAACAAATCAATGAAACTAGGAGCTGGTTCTTTGAAAGAATTAATAAGATTGATAAACCCTGGCCAGACTTATCAAAAAGAAAAGAGAAAGGACCCAAATAAATAAAATCATGAATGAAAGAGGAGAGATCACAACCAACACCAAAGAAATAAAAACAATTACAAGAACATACTAAGAGCAACTCTACACCAACAAATTTGACAATCTGGAAGAAATGGATGCATTCCTAGAGACATATAAACTACCACAACTGAACCTGGAAGAAAAAGAAAACCTGAACAGACCCATAACCAGTAAGGAGATTGAAACAGTCATCAAAAATCTCCAAACAAATAAAAGCCCAGGGCCAGACGGCTTCCCGGGGGAATTCTACCAAACATTTAAAGAAGAACTAATTCCTATTCTCCTGAAACTGTTCCAAAAAATAGAAATGGAAGGAAAACTTCCAAACTCATTTTATGAGGCCAGCATCACCTTGATCCCCAAACCAGACAAGGATCCCATCAAAAAAGAGAATTACAGACCAATATCCTTGATGAACACAGATGCGAAAATTCTCACCAAAATACTAGCCAATAGGATTCAACAGTACATTAAAAGGATTATTCACCACAACCAAGTGGGATTTATTCCAGGGCTGCAAGGTTGGTTCAACATCCGCAAATCAATCAATGTGATACAACACGTTATTAAAAGAAAGAACAAGAACCATATGATACTCTCCATAGATGCTGAAAAAGCATTTGACAAAGTACAGCATCCCTTCCTGATCAAAACTCTTCAAAGTGTAGGGATAGAGGGCACATACCTCAATATTATCAAAGCCATCTATGAAAAACCCACCACAAATATCATTCTCAATGGAGAAAAACTGAAAGCTTTTCCGCTAAGGTCAGGAACACGGCAGGAATGTCCATTATCACCCCTGCTATTCAACATAGTACTAGAAGTCCTAGCCTCAGCAATCAGACAACAAAAGGAAATTAAAGGCATCCAAATCGGCAAAGAAGAAGTCAAACTATCACTCTTTGCAAATGATATGATACTATATGTGGAAAACCCAAAAGACTCCACTCAAAAACTGCTAGAACTTGTACAGGAATTCAGTAAAGTGTCAGGATATAAAATCAATGCACAGAAATCAGTTGCATTTCTCTACACCAACAACAAGACAGAAGAAAGAGAAATTAAGGAGTCAATCCCATTTACAATTGCACCCAAAACTATAAGATATCTAGGAATAAACCTAACCAAAGAGGCTAAGAATCTATACACAGAAAACTATAAAGTACTCATGAAAGAAATTGAGGAAGACACAAAGAAATGGAAAAATGTTCCATGTTCCTGGATTGGAAGAATAAATATTGTGAAAATGTCTATGCTACCTAAAGCAATCTACACATGTAATGCAATTCCTGTCAAAGTACCATCCATTTTTTTCAAAGAAATGGAACAAATAATCCTAAAATTTATATGGAACCAGAAAAGACCTCGAATAGCCAAAGGAATATTGAAAAAGAAAGCCAAAGTTGGTGGCATCACAAT
>NW_019158039.1:0-1951 GCF_002288905.1 Enhydra lutris kenyoni | reverse complement strand
CAGGCATCCATTCGGAGAGCTCTGCTATCGAATCTTTCTATGTGGGAGACCACTAAGCTGACTTCCCCTGTCCCACTGAAAGACACCTTGTGGTTTGGAGCAGCTCACAAGCTCCAGCTTGGATTAGCCTCCAAGACTTCTTGAGGCCACCCGAGCATTTGTTGGCCATCATGGATACAAATTCCAGTGTGAGCAGACATCACACCCTCGCCCATCCTCAGGGGCTGGAGATCTTCAAACAGCTGCTGCACATTGGAACTGTCATGACCTCGGCACTGAACATAACCATAGCTTTGTTTTCAGACTTCCATCCTCACACACCTTGCCAGCAGGCCATTCCTATTGGGAATTCTGGAAAAACAAAGCTGCCTTCTGCCTGCCCACCGGAAGGAAGAAATGCCCTACGGGTCTGCCCAGAATCCCCAGATGAGGGTCCAGCAGCATGGCCCTCAAGGGCACCCTGATATCCTAGGCCTCCCTGTGAACTGAGGCTCTCACTGACACACCCCGAGCCCCGACCTCCTGTCAGGCAGCCTATAGCGCGACCCATATTCTGCAGGTGGACTCTGTCTTGGTCAGAGCCCGTCATCTCCTGGGAACCTGGCTATGCAGGTATCTGACCCCACAAGGTAGCGCAAATCCCTGCCTATGGGGGAACCTGAATCACAGCAGAGTATTCCTCCTTCCTCATGGCAGTATTGTGGAAGTTGAGATGGTTGTACTACTCTGGAGTGGGAGCCAGCTACATGGCCCATGAGACCACGCCCACTCAGGAGGGGCAGCTGGGCACAAGCAGGCCTTGTGAACCTCAGCCTGAGACCCCTTTAAAGCACACCCTGTCGGGGGCTGGAGCAGGAACCAGAGAGAAGGCCTCTCGTGCCTCTTGGCCCAAATCCTAACCCTTGGTGGGGTTGTCCAGGCCACTTGACCCACAACCTCACTCTGGGATCCATTTTTGGGGGGGGACCCCTGACGTGGAAAACAGCACTCTTCCCTTCCCCCAGAAAGACTGCAAAATCTTGGGAGCCGGGGAAAAACCCCAGATAGGAAGAACCTCCCATGGACCCATGTAGCAACCCTATCATTCCGAGTCCATCCTGGATAAAGAGTCCAGACAGAACAGCCTCTGCTACTGCTCCCAGGCATCCGAATTGCAAATCCTGAGGAGCTGCTTTCAGGGTCTGCAGATCGGGCATGCCATAACTTCGCTCCTAATTCTTCCCCGAGTTGGTGTCTGAAGACTTGGTTCCCAAACCCCTGACCACATGCCCTCCAGGATGGGACCTCCAGAACCAAACAGCATCACTGGGCCTGCTCTCCCGAGGGAACTCTGCACATCTCATTTGCCCAAACCTTCCAGAATGGGAGAAACCTTCAAGGCACCTGAACCCACACCAATTTCATAGGCTGCTCTGGAAAAAATGCGCAGACTGACTGACACACCTTCAGCACCTACCTACTGGAAGAAACGCAGGTCAATGGACCTGAGTCTGAAGATTGAAACTGACATGCCCCTAGAACCTCATCCAATACCTAGCTTAGGTTTTCAGGCCTCTGTCCTTCAGGCCTGTTCTGGAAAACCAACTTATGTCCCAACGTGTGGCCCCTAGCCATACAACAGAATCCCTCTGATCTCGAGAAGGACCTTTCTCTTGAGAACCGGGACCAACCCTCAGCCTAGGAGATTCCTGCATGGCCCCAGAGCCACAGCCACATTCTAAGGTCTCCCTGGACACCAAGCAGCATTGGGACCTGTCAGACTGCGAAACTCTGTCAACTCAATGACTTGGAACTTCGAACCAGAGGCAGCGGATCAAAGCTACCCTGTTCCTTGGCTGCTGTGGGAGCGCGAGGAGGGGTTTCCAGGCATCCATTCGGAGAGCTCTGCTGTCGAATCTTTCCATGTGGGAGACCTCTAAGCTGACTTCCCCTGTCCCGCAGAAGGACACCA
>NW_019158038.1:0-1952 GCF_002288905.1 Enhydra lutris kenyoni | reverse complement strand
AGAGCTCTGCGAATAGATGCCTGGAAACCACACCTCGCGTTACCACTACAGCCAAGGAACAGGGCAGTTTTGATCTGCTGACTCTGCTTCGAAATTGCAAGTGGTCTGAGTTGATGGAGGTTCTCTGTCTGACGGGTCACAATGCTGCTTGGTGTCCAAGGAGACCTTAGAATGTGGCAGTGGCTCTGGGGCCATGCAAGAAACTCCAAGCCTCAGGGTGGACCCCATTCCCTAAAGCAAGTTCTCCTTTTTGGACCATAAGTGTTTATTGTAATGCTCAGGGACCACAGGTTGGGCCATATGTTGGTATTCCAGAACAGGCCTGATGGACAGAGGCCTGAAAACCTAAGCTAGGTGTAGCATGAGGTCCTAGAGTCATGTCAGGTTCAATCTTCAGACTCAGGCCCATTGACGTGTGTGTCTTCCTGGAGGTAGGTGCTTAGGGTGTGTCAGACTGCGCTTGTTTTCCAGAGAGGCCTATGAAATTGGGGTGGGTTCAGGTGCCTTGCAGGTTTCTCCTATTCTGGATGCTTGGGCAACTGAGACCAGCAGAGTTTCCTCGGGAGAGCAGGCCCAGTGATGCCGTATGGTTCTGGAGGCCCCATCCTGGAGGGCATGTGGTCACGGCTTTGGGAACGAAGTCTTCAGACACAAACTCGGGGAAGATTTAGGGGCGAGGTTATGGCAGGCCAGATCTGCAGACCCTGGAAGCAGCTCCTCAGATTGGAAATTAGGGTGCCTGGGAGACAGTAGCAGAGGCTTTTGTCTCAGGACCGTATATCTAGGTTGGCCTCGGAATGGACGGGTGGCCACATGGGTCCATGGGAGATTGTGCCTATCTGGGGATTCTGCCCGGCTCCCAAGAGTTTGGTGTCTTTCTTGGGGAAGGAAAGAGTCTGTCTTCCGTCTCAGGGGTCCTGCCCAAACAGAGATTCCAGAGTCGGGTTCTGGGTCACGTGACCTAGAAAACCACACCAAGGGTTAGTATTTGGGCCTAGGGGCATGATAGGCACGCTCTGCGGGCTCCTGGTCCAGCCCGCCACAGGGTGTGCTTGAAAGGGGTCTCAGGCAGAGGGTCACAATGCCTGTTTGGGCCCAGCTGCCCCTCATGAGTGGGCGTGGTCTCATGGGCCACGCAGCTGGCTCCCACTCTGAGAGTAGTACAACCATCTCAACATCCACTTTTCCTGCCATGGCGAAGGAGGAGTACTCTGTTGTGCTCAGGTTCCCCCATAGGCAGGGATTTGCGATCCCTTCTGGGGTCAGATACCTGCATACCCAGGTTGGCTGGAGATGACGGACCTGGGCCTAGGCAGTTCTCACCTGCAGGATATGGGTCCCGCTATCGGGCTGGCTGATGGGAGTTCGGGGCTCGGGCTGTGTCAGGGAGAGCATTATTTCACAGGGCGGCCTCTGATATCGGGGTGCCCTATAGGTCCGTGCAGTGGACGGTCATTTGGGGTTTCTGGGCAGACCCGTAGGGCATTTCATCTTTCTGGTGGGCAGGCAGAAGACAGCTTTATGACTCCAGTATTCCCAATATGGAGGCCCTGCTGGCTAGGTATGTGAGGATTCAAGTCTGAAAACACAAGCTATGGTTTTGTTCAGTGCCGAGGGCGTGACAGTTCCAATGTGCAGCGGCTGTTTCGAGATCTCCAGCACTTGAGGACGCGCCAAATGAGATGTCTGCTCACGCTGGAATTTGTATCCATGACGGCCATCGGATGTTCGGCTGGCCTCAAGAAGCCTCAGAGGTATCCCAAGCTGGAGCCTGTGAGCAGATCCAAACAGCAAGCTGTCCTTCTGCGGGACAGGGGAAGTCCGGTTAGCGGGCTCCAGGGTCCCCTATTAGGAAAGTTTCGATAGCAGAGCTCTCTGAATAGATGCCTGGAAACCCACCTCGCGTTACCACTGCAGCCGAGGAACAGGGCAGCTTTGTTCCGCTGGCTCTG
>NW_019158037.1:0-1952 GCF_002288905.1 Enhydra lutris kenyoni | reverse complement strand
TGGGGTTGTCCAGGCCACGTGACCAACAACCTCACTGTGGAATCCTAGTTTGGGCGGGACCCCTGACGTGGAAAACAGCACTCTTCCCTTCCCCCAGAAAGACAGCAAACTCTTGGTAGCCGGGGACAAAACCCAGATAGGAAGAACCTCTCGTGGACCCATGTAGCAACCCTATCATTCAGAGGCCACCCTGGATATAGAGTCCAGACAGAAAAGCCTCTGCTACTGCTCCCAGGCATCCGAATTTCAAATCCTGAGGACTGCTTTCAGGGTCTGCAGATCGGGCCTGCCATAACTTCCCTCCTAAGTCTTCCCCGAGTTGCTGTCTAAAGACTTGGTTCCCTAAGCCGTGACCACATGCCCTCCAGGATGGCACCTCCAGAACCATACAGCATCACTGGGCCTGCTCTCCCGAGGGAACTCTGCACATGTCAGTTGCCCAAACCTTTCAAAATGGGAGAAATCTTCAAGGCACCTGAAGCCACACCAATTTCATAGGCTGCTCTGTAAAAAATGGGCAGTCTGACTGACACACTTTCAGCACCTACCTGCAGGAAGAAACGCACGTCAATGGACCTGAGTCTGAAGATTGAACCTGACATGACCCTAGAACCTCATCCAATACCTAGCTTAGGTTTCCAGGCCTCTGTCCCTCAGGTCTGTTCTGGAAAACCTTCTTAAGGCCCAACGTATGGCCCCTAGCCATCCAATAGAATCCCACTGGTCTTGAGAAGGAAAACTTGCTCTTGAGAACGGGGACCTACCCTCAGCCTAGGAGATTCCTGCATGGCCCCAGAGCCACAGCCACATTCAAGGTCTCCCTGGACACCAAGCAGCATTGGGACCCGTCAGACTGAGAACCTCTGTCAACTCAGATCACTTGGAACTTCGAACCAGAGGCAGCGGGTCAAAGCTGCCCTGTTCCTTGGCTGCTGTGGTAACGCAAGGTGGGATTTCCAGTCATCCATTCGGAGAGCTCTGCTGTCGAATCTTTCCATGTGGGAGACCTCTAAGCTGACTTCCCCTGTCCCGCAGAAGGACACCTTGTAGTTTGGAGAAGCTCAAAGCTCCAGTTTACATAAGCCTCCAAGGCTTCTTGAGGCCACCCGAGCATTCGTTGGCCATCATGGATACAAATTCCCGTGTGAGCAGACATCTCAACCTTGCACATCCTCAGGTGCTGGAGATCTTGGAACAGCTGCTGCACATTGGAACTGTCATGCCCTCGGCACTGAACATAACCATAGCTTGTGTTTTCAGATTTCGATCCTCACAAGCTTTGCCAGCAGGCCCTCCACCTTGGGAATTCTGGAGTCACAAAGCTGCCTTCGACCTGGCCAACAGAAAGAAGAAATGTCCCACAGGTCTGCCCAAAACACCAAATGAGCGTCCATCCACACGGCCCTCAAGGGCACCCTGATATCATAGGTCGCCCTGTGAACTAGAGCTCTGTTTAACACAGCCCGAGACCCAATCTCCTGTCGGCCAGCCAGATGGCGGGACCCATATACTGCTGGTGGGAAATGCCTTGGCCCGAGCCCGATATTTCCAACCAACCTGGGTATGCAGGTATCTGACCCCAGAAGGTAGGGCAAAACGCTGCCTTTGTGTGTACCTGAAGCACAACAGAGTACTCCTCCCCCATGGCAGGAAAGTGGATGTTGATATGTTGTTACTACTTTCAGTGTGGGAGCCACCTACATGGCCCATGAAACCATGGCCACTCAGGAGGGGCATCCTGGCACAAACAGATATTGTGACTCTTAGCCTGAGACCCCTTTCAAGCACAGCCTGTCGGGGCTGGACCAGGATCCCACAGAGAGAACCTATTGGGCGCCTAGACCAAAATTCGAACCCTTGGTGGGGTTGTCCAGGCCAAGTGACCCACAACCCGTCTCTGGAATGCCTGATTGGGTAGGATCCTTGAGATGGAAAAGAGCACTCTTCCCTTC
>NW_019158036.1:0-1953 GCF_002288905.1 Enhydra lutris kenyoni | reverse complement strand
TCTGCCAGGCTCCCAAGAGTTTGGTGTTTTTCTCGGGGAAGGGAAGAGTGCTCTTGTCTATCTCAGGGGTCCTGCCCAAACAGGGATTCGAGAGACGGGTTGTGGGTCACGTGGCCTGGACAACCCCACCAAGGGTTAGGATTTGGGTCTAGGGGCACAATAGGTTCTACTGTGGGATCCTGGTCCAGCCCCGATTGGCTGTGCTTGAAAGGGGTCTCATGCTAAGAGTCACAAAGCCTGTTTGTGCCCAGTTGCCCCTCCTGAGTGGGCGTGGTCTCATGGGCCATGCAGGTGGCTCCCAATCTGAAAGTAGTACCACCATATCAACATCCACTTTCCTGCCGTGGGGAAGGAGGAGTACTCTGTTGTGCTTCAGGTACACACATGGGCAGGGATTTGCACTACCTTCTGGGGTCAGATACCTGCATACCCAGGTTGGATGGAAATAACGGGCTCGGGCCAAGGCAGTTCCCACCAGCAGGATATGGATACCGCTATCTGGCTGGCCCACAGGAGATTGGGTCTCGGGCTGTGTTACACAGAGCATTAGTTCACAGGGCGACCTATGATATCAGGGTGTCCTTGAAGGCCGTGTGGTTGGACGCTCATTTGGGGTTTTGGGCAGACCTGTAGGACATTTCTTCTTTTGTTGGCCAGGTAGAAGGCAGCTTTGTGACTCCAGAATTCCCAAGGAGGAGGGCCTGCTGGCAAAGCTTGTGAGGATCGAAATCTGAAAACACAAGCTATGGTTATGTTCAGTGCCGAGGGCATGACAGTTCCAATGTGCAGCGTCTGTTTCGAGATCTCCAGCCCCTGAGGATGGGCGAGGTTGAGATGTCTGCTCACACTGGAATTTGTATCCAAGATGGCCAACGAATGCTCGGGTGGCCTCCAGAAGCTTTGGAGGCTTATGCAAGCTGGAGCTAGTGAGCTGCTCCAAACCACAAGTTGTCCTTCTGCGGGACAGGGGAAGTCAGCATAGAGGTCTCCCACATGGAAAGATTCGACAGCAGAGCTCTCCGAATGGATGCCTGGAAAACCCACCTTGTGTTACCACAGCAGCCAAGGAACAGGGCAGCTTTGTTCCGCTGCCACTGGTTCGAAGTTCCAAGGGATCTGAGTTGACGGAGGTTCTCAGTCTGACGGGTCCCAATGCTGCTTGGTGTCCAGGGAGACCTTAGAATGTGGTTGTGGCTCTGGGGCCATGCAGGAATCTCCTAGGCTTAGGGTTGGTCCCGGTTCTCAAGAGCAAGTTTCCCTTCTCGAGACCAGAGGGATTCTATTGTATATCTAGGGCCACCCGTTGGGCCACAAGTTAGTTTTCCAGAAAGGCCTGAGGGACGGAGGCCTGAAAACCTAAGCTGGGTATTGGATGAGGTTCTAGGGGCATGTCAGGTTCAATCTTCAGACTTAGGTCCATTAACGTGCGTTTCTTCCTGCAGGTAGATGCTGAAGGTGTGTCAGTCAGACTGCGCATTTTTTCCAGAGCAGCCTATGAAATTGGTGTGGGTTCAGGTGCCTTGAACGATTCTCCCATTCCGGAAGGTTTGGGCCACTGAGATGTGCAGAGTTCCCTCGGGAGAGCAGGCCCAGTGATGCGGTGTGGTTCTGGAGGTCCCATCCTGGAGGGCATGTGGTAACGGCTTTGGGAACCAAGTCTTCAGACACCAACTCGGGGAAGATTTAAGAGGGATGATATGGCAGGCCCGATCTGCAGAGCCTGAAAGCAGCTCCTCAGGATTTGAAATTCGAATGCCTGGAGCAGTAGAAGAGGTTTTTCTGTCTGGACTCTATATACAGGATGGCCTCGGAATGATAGGGTTGCTACATGGGTCTATGGGAGGTTCTTCCTATCTGGGGTTTTTCCCCGGCTCCCAATAGTTTGCTATCTTTCAGGGGGAAGGGCAGAGTGCTGTTTTCCACATCAGGGGTCCCGCCCAAACAAGGATTCCA
>NW_019158035.1:789-1953 GCF_002288905.1 Enhydra lutris kenyoni | reverse complement strand
TGAATGGGTCAACCAGGAAATTAAAGAAGATTTGAAAAAATTCATGGAAACAAATGATAATGAAAACACAATGGTTCAAAATCTGTGGGACACAGCAAAGGCAGTCCTGAGAGGAAAATATATAGTGGTACAAGCCTTTCTCAAGAAACAAGAGAGGTCTCAAATACATAACCTAACCCTACACCTAAAGGAGCTGGAGAAAGAACAACAAAGAAAGTCTAAACTCAGCAGGAGGAGTGAAATCATAAAGATCAGAGCAGAAATCACTGAAATAGAGACAAAAAAAAAAATAGAACAAATCAATAAAACTAGGAGCTGGTTCTTTGAAAGATTTAATAAGATTGATAAACCCCTGGCCAGACTTATCAAAAAGAAAAGAGAAAGGACCCAAATAAATAAAATCATGAATGAAAGAGGAGAGATCACAACCATCACCAAAAAAATACAAACAATTACAAAAACATACTATGAGCAACTCTACGCCAACAAATTTGACAATCTGGAAGAAATGGATGCATTCCTAGAGTCATATAAACCAACAAAACTGAACCAGGAAGAAATAGAAAACCAGAACCATCCCATAACCAGTAAGGAGATTGAAACAGTCATCAAAAATCTCCAAACAAACAAGATCCCAGGGCCAGATGGCTTCCAAGGGGAATTCTACCAAACATTTAAAGAAGAATTAGTTCCTATTTTCCTGAAACTGTTCCAAAAAATAGAAATGGAAGGACAACTTCCAAACTCATTTTATGAGGCCAGTATTCCCTTGACCCTAAAACCAGACAAGGATCCCATCCAAAAAGAGAATTACAGACCAATATCCTTGATGAACACGGACATGAAAATTCTCACCACAATACTAGCCAATAGGATTCAACAGTACATTAAAAGGATTATTCACCAGGACCAAGTGGGATTTATTTCAGGGCTACAAGGTTGGTTCAACATCCACAAATCAATCAATGTTATACAATACATTAATAAAAGAAAGAACAAGAACCATATGATACTCTCCATAGATGCTGAGAAAGCATTTGACAAAGTACAGCATCCCTTCCTGATCAAAACTCTTCAGAGTGTAGGGATAGAGGGCACATACCTCAATATTATCAAAGCCATCTATGACAAACCCACCACAAATATCATTCTCAATGGAGAAAA
>NW_019158035.1:0-689 GCF_002288905.1 Enhydra lutris kenyoni | reverse complement strand
ATATGATACTATATGTGGAAAACCCAAAAGACTCCACTCCAAAACTGCTAGAACTTGTACAGGAATTCAGTGAAGTGTCAGGATATAAAATCAATGCACAGAAATCAGTTGCATTTCTCTACACCACCACCAAGACAGAAGGAAGAGAAATTAAGGAGTCGATCCCATTTTCAATTGCACCCAAAACCATAAGATACCTAGGAATAAACCTAACCAAAGAGGCTAAGAATCTATACTCAGAAAACTATAAAGTACTCATGAAAGAAATTGAGGAAGACACAAAGAAATAGAAATGTGTTCCATGCTCCTGGATTGGAAGAACAAATATTGTGAAAATGTCTATGCCAACTAAAGCAATCTACACATTTAATGCAATCCCTATTAAAATCCCACCCATTTTTTTTCAAAGAAATGGAAAAAATAATCCTAAAATTTATATGGAACCAGAAAAGACCTCAAATAGCCTTTAGCCTTTGGCTAAAGGAATATTGAAAAAGAAAGCCAAAGTTGGTGGCATCACAATTCCGGACTTCAAGCTCTATTACAAAGCTGTCATCATCAAGACAGTATGGTACTGGCACAAAAACAGACACATAGATCACTGGAACAGAATAGAGAGCCCAGAAATAGACCCTCAACTCTATGGTCAACTAATCTTCGACAAAGTAGGAAAGAATGTCCAATGGAAA
>NW_019158034.1:0-1954 GCF_002288905.1 Enhydra lutris kenyoni | reverse complement strand
CGTAGGGTGGTTGCCCAAGCAACGACTCTACTACGGAACCGTGAGCCACGCACTCGAACAAGCACACTGTGCAGTAGCTGAATTTAAAAAAAAAAAAAATTTTTTTTTAATTTATTTGAGACACACAGAGAGAGAGAGAGAGAGAGAGAGAGAGAGAGAGAGAGAGCATGAGTAGGGGAAGGGGCAGAGGGATGATCAGACTCACCGCTGAGCAGGGAGCCCGGTGTGGGACTTGATCCCTGGACCCGCTGGATCACAACCTGAACTGACTTCACCGACAGAGCCCCTTGGGCACCCCGTGAATAGTATCCTAAAAAGCACCTACTGGGAACTTCAACATGCCATGTACTGTTCGGAGATCCATAGAGACAGATGTGTCCATGATGGACTGAAAATAGCGGTTCGTAACACTGTATTTCTTCCAAGTCTGTATCATCTACAAAGACACCGTCTTGTGTCCATCTGGTCTATAGACAGGGATGCCCTTGGCTGGGAAGGCCCTGGCACTCTCCCAGAGCCCTTACTGCCCACGGGGAGCCCCACACACATTTCCCTGTGCAGAGCCCAAGCTGCGGCTGGCCCGGCTCTCGTGGCTCTTACTGTGGTCGCATCAGGAATTCAGAAATAGCAGGGACACTCAAGCGGTCAGTTACTTAGGGCAGCCAGAGTTTTTGTGAGGGAGATCCCTGCGTGGCCGCAGCCGGTCTGTGGATCTATTGGTATAAGAGGGAATGCGTTTGTTGCAGATGGCCGTCTCTGAAACGGATCCCCGACAATCAAAACCCCGAGTCAGGTCCCTACATTACAGTTACGGTTGAAGAAAGCTAACTGGCAGGCACTCATGCTACGGGTAGCGCAGTCTCCAAGTGTTGTTGATCCGTCAGACTCAGGTGGCATGAAGACATGGTTAGTTTCCCTTCCTCGGTCTTGTTACTGTGAAGTGTTTCCTACCCCTGCGACCATCCGTGGGCATATCAGAGCGCGAAGGGCCGGTCCCTTGACGCTCAGCTTCCGGACTCTGGGCTGTGTGGTGGGTGAGCCCGAACAGCCTGCCTGGGCTCAGACACCACCGTGAAACACAGATCCCGATCCTACCTTGCTCGTGACGCCATGCGTTTTGGTCCCCGTCCCTACAGACGCAGAGTGGCTTCTTCCCTGACTTTTCTTTTCTGTCTTTAACCTCCACATGCCCCCTCCCAGCCCCAACCTCCTCCTCCGGTGGCTCGCACATACCTTGAGCATCACTGATTCCCACTGATGACATCTTGCACTAAGAATCATGACCCACTTGATTTTTCACTTTTTCTGAGTGGGACAACTAGTATTTATACACTAGATGTGCAGAGATAAAATCATGTACAAGATGCTAGGAAAACATTACAGATCGGGCGGGCATTCCGAATTGGAAAGTCTTGGAAATTTGGGTGGACAGAGCAAGTCGGTGCCCATTTGCTGCAAAAGAATTTCCAGTTGACACTTCTTCCCGGGTAAGATCCTTCAGTGACTTTCGTTTCCTTATCTTTGCTTCCAAAGCCATCATGAATTTGGCTTCAGTGCCTTTCTTCAGGCCTAATTTGTTTCAGTCCTCTGCAGGACCCCAGCCAAACAGACCCATTCATCATTCCCTGTGTACACAGCCTGCTCCGAATCTCTGCTCCTTGGATCACGGGGACAGGAGTGGGCTCACATCTGTGTGCACAGGTGTGTGCTGCCTCCTCCAGAAACCCGTTCCCCAGCCTGGAAAGACCTAATGTTAGATCCCCCATCACAGCGTCCTCCACTTCCCGGGCAGCCCCTCAAGGTGCTTTTGCTCTCTAGCCGGCTTCTGAGCTGCCCTGTGCCCACCACAGGACTCTGCTGGTCTACCAGGGCCCTGAGCACTGTATCTTGCTGGATTTTACCTTAATGGTTGTAAGAATTTTGTAAAGGTTGATTGAAAATGAGATGGATAACA
>NW_019158033.1:0-1955 GCF_002288905.1 Enhydra lutris kenyoni | reverse complement strand
TGGACTTCAGAGGTGCTCTTTTATACCCACTTACCTTATAACATCACTGTGTGACTCCTCTAGAATTCACTCCATGGTTTTTCTCCTGTACTGATTGTTATGGACTGAATTGTGTCCCACAAAAGTCATATGTAGAATTCCTAATCTCCAGTGTGACTGCCTCTGGAGATGGGGCCTAGAAGGAGGTACTGAAGGTTTGATGAGGTCAGGGGAGTCCTAATCTGCTAGGACTGGTGTCCTCATAAGGGGGAAACACATGAAAGCACTCTCCCTACCTCCCCTCTGGGGGCCCACAGAGAAGAGGTCATCTGAGGGCACAGTTGAAAAGATAGCGATCGGGGCGCCTGGGTGGCTCAGTGGTTAAAGCCTCGGCCTTCGGCTCAGGTCATGATCTCAGGGTCCTGGGATCGAGTCCCACATCGGGCTCTCTGCTCAGCAGGGAGCCTGCCTCCTCCTCCTGTCTCTCTCTGCCTGCCTCTCTGCCTACTTGTGATCTGTCTGTCAAATTAAAAAAAAAAAAATCTTAAAAAAGAAAAGATAGCAATCTACAGGCCAACAAGAAAAGGCTCACTGGAAACCAACCTTGCTGGCACCTTGATCTGGAACTTCTGGCCTCCAGATCTGTGAGAAAATACATTTCTGTCATTTAAGCCCCCCAGCCTGTGTTTGGTATAGCAGCCTGAGCAGACAAAAGTATACTGATAAAGCCTTCTTTCAAGCTTTGGAGAAACTTTCTATACACTGTGCTCCATGCTTTTGGGTCTAACCCTTCTCTCCATAGCCGTTGCTAATATTTGAGCCAGAGAAGTCATAAATACTAGGAATGTTGGAATTGGATAAGGGATCAATAACCATCTAACTCAGTATCCCCAACTATGAAGAATTAACAGACACACACACACACACACACACACTACAAACATGGTTATCCCACTTAATTGAATCGGTGATTTCTTGATACCCAAGCCCAAATGCCAGCTCCCTTTCGGAGTACTAACCTCACTATCTCCCTGTGACCTACCCACCTCCATGCAGACCCGGGACCTTATACCTCAACTCCTGCCAAGCTAACGACAAAAGTTTATGATTCAGTTCCTACCTCTCCTGCTTTATTCATGACCTCTTAAAGTCTAGCGACCCCATCCTCTTCTTCTTTCCAAAAAACAAAAGAAAACAAAACAAAACCCACTGCTTCCTGGGAACCTTTCAGATGTTTTTTACCTTTACAATCTACTTGAGGATAACAATGTACCAGAACCCTTGAGTGACCGTTAATGCCTATTGGTCACATCGTGTATGCTACATAGGACCTTATTCTGTGTTCTTAACAATCATGGCTTTGACTCGTAGCTAAAGGTGGACTTTAACTAGAGTCTATTGTGCAAATACCTGAAGCAGGAAGTCCCCTGCCCAGTGAATGAGGCATGCAGACTTCCAGAGGTCTTGAGGTCCTTTCTTCAAATATACACATTCACTTTGAACAGTCGTGCCCTCCCCGAGGGAAAAGACGACCATCCAAAATCAGCGTGTGACCTCAGAGAGTTGCTGCTAGATTGCAGGCAGTGTTATCGTCCTCCAGTTTGTTGGCCTCTCCATGCTAAAAATCCCCGTTTCTAGGAAAAAATATACAGTGGAAAAAAGACAGTCTCTTCAATAAATGGTGCTGGGAAAACTGGACAGCTATATGTAGAAGAATGAAACTCAACCATTCTCTTACACCATACACAAAGATAAACTCAAAATGAATAAAAGACCTCAACGTGAGACAGGAACCCATCAGAATCCTAGAGGAGAACATAGGCAGTAATCTCTTCGATATCAGCCACAGCAACTTCTTTCAAGATATGTCTCCAAAGGCAAAGGAAACAAAAGCGAAAATGAACTTTTGGGACTTCATCAAGATCAAAAGCTTCTGCACAGCAAAGGAAACAGTCAACAAAACAAAGAGGCAACCC
>NW_019158032.1:600-1956 GCF_002288905.1 Enhydra lutris kenyoni | reverse complement strand
TAAGTGGGTGACCCTGTTCTAGTCACCAGTCTAATATATACATATATTTTTTTCTTTTTTATATTTTTTCTTTGTTTTCTTTTTTTAACTTTTTTTTTTCCTGAACTTCTTTTTATCCCCTTTCTCCCTCCCACGATTTGGGGTCTCTTCTGATTTGGTTAAAGCACACTTTCCTGGGGTATTTCCCACCCTTTTTTTTCCTTTTTTTTTAAGATTTTATTTATTTATTTGACAGACAGAGATCACAAGTAGGCAGAGAGGCAGGCAGAGAGAGGGGGGGAAGCAGGCTCCCTGCTGAGCAGAGAGCTCGATGTGGGGTCCGATCCCAGGAACCTGAGATCACAACCCGAGCCAAAGGCAGAGGCTTAACCCACTGAGCCACCCAGGCGCCCCTTTGCCACACTTTTAGTATTTTATTTGCTCCTTCATATATTCTTACCTGGACAAAATGACAAGGTGGAAAAACTCACCACAAAAAAAAAAAAAAAAAAAAAAAAAAAAAAAAAAAGAACAAGAGGCAGTACCAAAGGCTAGGGACCTAATCAATATGGACATTGGTAATATGTCAGATCAAGAGTTCAGAATGATGATTCTCAAGGTTCTAGCTGGGCTCGAAAAAGGCATGGAAGATATTAGAGAAACCCTCTCCAGAGAGATAAAAGCCCTTTCTGGAGAAATAAAAGAACTAAAATCTAACCAGGTTGAAATCAAAAAAGCTATTAATGAGGTGCAATCAAAAATGGAAGCTCTTACTGCTAGGATAAATGAGGCAGAAGAAAGAATTAGTGATATAGAAGACCAAATGACAGAGAATAAAGAAGCTGAGCAAAAGAGGGACAAACAACTACTGGACCACGATGGGAGAATTTGAGAGATAAGTGACACCATAAGATGAAACAACTTTAGAATAATTGGGATTCCAGAAGAAGAAGAGAGAGAGAGGGGAGCAGAAGGTATATTGGAGAGAATTATTAGAGAGAATTTCCCTAATATGGCAAAGGGAACAAGCATCAAAATCCAGGAGGTGCAGAGAACCCCCCTCAAAATCAATAAGAATAGGTCCACACCCTGTCACCAAATAGTAAAATTTACAAGTCTTAGTGACAAAGAGAAAATCCTGAAAGCAGCCTGGGAAAATAAGTCTGTAAGATACAATGGTAAAAATATTAGATTGGTAGCAGACTTATCCACAGAGACCTGGCAGGCAAGAAATAACTGTCATGATATATTCAGAGCACTAAAAGAGAAAAATATGCAGCCAAGAATACTATATCCAGCTAGGCTATCATTAAATAGAAGGAGAGATAAAAAGCTTCCAGGACAAACAAAAACTGAAAGAATTTGCAAACCCCAAAC
>NW_019158032.1:0-500 GCF_002288905.1 Enhydra lutris kenyoni | reverse complement strand
AGAAGGAGAGATAAAAAGCTTCCAGGACAAACAAAAACTGAAAGAATTTGCAAACACCAAACCAGCTCTACAGGAAATATTGAAAGGGGTCCTCTAAGCAAAGAGAGACCCTAAAAGTAGTAGATCAGAAAGGAACAGAGACAATATACAGTAACAATCACCTTACAGGCAATGCAATGGCACTAAATTCATATCTCTCAATACTTACCCTGAATGTAAATGGGCTAAATGCCCTAATCAAAAGACAAAGGGTATAAGAATGGATAAAAAAACAAAACCCATCAATATGCTGCCTACAAGAAACTCATTTTAGACCTGAAGACACTTCCAGATTTAAAGTGAGGGGATGGAAAACAATTTACCATGCTAATGGACATCAGAAGAAAGATGGGGTGGCAATCCTTATAGCAGATCAATTAGATTTTAACCCAAAGACTATAATAAGAGATGAGGAAAGACACTATATCATACTCAAAGGGTCTGTCCAACAAGAAGATCTA
>NW_019158031.1:0-1956 GCF_002288905.1 Enhydra lutris kenyoni | reverse complement strand
ATGGATTGGAGACTTTTCTTCAAAGTCTGCTTTCATTCCTAGTATTTCCAAATACACAAACCCTGCAAAACCTCACTAGAGAGTCACAGAAGGCAGAGGAGAGATCCTGGCAATGTGAATTGTACCAAGAATTTGTATGTTCAGATTTACAAAACCTTTTCTCTTCTTAGACTTCTTCCAATAATATTTTGTAGTTTTCTGTGCACATCATGCACCTTCTAACACAAAATCATGTTTATGCCTTCCTTCATAGGAGAATTATAATGAACAGCTAAGGCTGACGAACTTGTCTCTTAGAAAATGAAGAAAATGCTGGCTGCCATCCTTTGGGAAGAGTATAAAAGATGCTTTTTCATGGTTATCACAAATAACTCTTCTTGGCACCACTTGTAAGAGAAAGTAAGCAGTAAACATTTGATATTCAGTTGCTGGAGACTTTTAGTTTTCTGGTGCATACAACATGTTCATCTCACTCCCAGTATAATCAGGAGCTATGACCCAATACCCCAGTAGAAACCTCTTCTACAAATGTTCTTCCTCAGGTTAATGATATATAACAAGGAAAAACAGCCTCAAAGGACTTTCCTGAAATGACATAAGAGGGAAAACTAATATTCACATGCCTGCATGTAGTATAAACAACTAGTCCCAGTTGCTCAAGACTTTCCTGGTTTTAGTACCGGAAATATTATACCCCAGGAAACACTTTGGTCACAGGCAAAGTAGATCAGTTGGTCCCCATACATACATACATGCCTCAACTTCTTCACTCTCCATTTCTAAAGACTTACTAATTTATTCATTCCAAAAATATGTGCTGCGAATAGATCAAGGAGATCCAATTCCTGATTTCACAGAATTTAAATGTGGGAAGGGAAGATTTCATCAGAATAAAATCAGAGCTAGGGGACTAGAGTGTCTGCATCTTTATGTTTATAAATTGAGTTGTGGGAAAAGGTGTATATGGCTACTGCACATTTTGTGAGATGTATTTATAGATAACATATTATTTCACTCTCATCATGCAGTCTAAGCAAGATCTAAATCCAGAGCAGTTACAGCTACAAGAAACGTCCTGAGGGCTCCCTCTGACCAATTCTGTATCAATTTGAGCATCAAAGAAACATGATTATGTTTTAAATAACTTATCCATGAGTCCATAATGATACTTTAAAAGACCATTGAATAATTAGAAGAGCATGATTCTTCCAATATCCCATAAGTGGCCACTAAAAACATTGAGTGAAAGTCTTTGGAGAACAGGCTAGGACCACAGATTCAAGGAATCACCTCACAGACTACCAATTAATTACAAGGGGCAAAGTGTACATTGGCAACATGGATATCTGACAGCCACCATCAGAAACTAATGATGAAGCTTAATATCATCAATGGTGGGCAAACCAACTTTATGTATCTCCTGATATGTCATGAAGTTACAACATCTCATTTTTAGTAAAAAAAAAAAAAAAAAAAAAAAAAAAAAAAATTATTAGAAAATCACTCTAATTGAAATCTAATCCAAACTTTAGGCTGTGAATTGGCAAAGTATAACATTCCAGCCAAATGCAGGGAGATGCCTGTTTTTGTTAATAAACTTTTATTGGGACGCAGCCATACACATTCATTGTCTAGGCTGCTTTCATGCTACAATGTCAGAGTTGAGTTGTGACAGAGGCTGTAAGGATACAAAGCTAAAAATATTTGCTACCTGGCCCTTTATAGAAGAAGCTTACTGGTCTCTGTAATTTTAGACTTAACTTTCAATATATACAAAATACAGAAGACAAAACAATTTAAATGACATCATGAAGAAACCGTCAGGCAAATCCTGAATGCAGGCATTCAACAAGACAATTGGCCTGGCCTCTTCTAAAATCAATATCATTGTTAAAAGTGACTAGAGGCTGCTCTACATTAAAAGAAATGAAAGCCTGGTGGTGGGTATCAAGGAGG
>NW_019158030.1:0-1956 GCF_002288905.1 Enhydra lutris kenyoni | reverse complement strand
CCTTGGGCGCCGCAGCCGCCCGAAAAGTCGGAGGACGATCCCCGGCCGCAACCCATCCCTCAACTCTGCTCTGGGAAAGCTCTCCTGCGCCGGCGCCCAGGGTGCGCCTGGGCGTCTCGGCGCGTTTTCCAGGTGGCCGCGTCTTACCCCGAGTGAGAAAGGGCCCTCGACCATGTGGAGCAGGGTGGTTGCAGGGTTGCCCAATGCCGGCCAATTCTAACGAGTATTCTGCCCAAACCGATCCCAGTTTGGTCAGAAGGCTCGTGAGAATTAGCCAGAAAACGCCCGGCGAAACCTCTTTGAGTGCCGCACGTCTGCAGGGCCGCCCCCGGGCCTGGCCCGGCATCGCGAGCGTTAGGGTCCAAACCCCACAAGAAAGCCTTTCGGGAAGCAGGCTCCTGCGAGGCTGACGCCTCCTGCTCTTCATCCTACACAGGTCCCCTCCCTGGTGCTGTCCGAGGGGCCGGGCCTGCACTGAGGCCAGGGCACGAACCCTCGCATTCTTCTCCAGCCTTCCATTTCCAGGGTCCTGTCCCTCGGGGCCTCCAACTGGGGAACCCTGAGTCCGGAGCCACGACTCCCCCTCCTACCCCGGCGCAAACGGTGCCTTTCGGCGCTTCAGATAAGCCTCGGAGCGAGAGAAAACTTCGTGCCCCCACTGAGGTCAGCCACATCCTTGGGCAACCCAGCCGCCAGTAAAGTCGGAGGCAGACGTTCAGCCACAACCCATCCCTCAATTCTGCTGCGGGAACGCTCCCCTGCGTCATGGCCTCTGGGTGGGGCGCGTCGTCTTGGCGCGTTTTCTGGGTGGCCGCGACATGCCCCGAGCGAGAAAGAGCCCTCGGGCACACGTACCAGGGCGGACCCCTGGGCTGCCCAATGCCGGGGAATTCTCACGAGCATTCTCCCCAAACTGATCCTGGTTTGGGCACAATGCTTGGGAGAATTCTACGAAAAAGGCACGGCGAACTCGCTTCGGGCGCCGCACGTTTGCAGGCCTGCATACTGGGCCTGCCCAGGCATCGTGAGCAGTCGGGACCAAACCCCGCCACAAAGCCCTCCGAGCTGCAGGCTCCAGTGAGGCTGATGCCTCCTGCTCCTCAGGCTCTGGGGATCCCCTCCCTGGTGCTGTCCGATGGGGCCGGGCCTGCCCCGAGGACCGGGCACGAACCCTCGCTTGCTGCCCCAGCCTTCCATTTCCAGGAACCTGTCCCTTGGGGCCTCCAAATGGGGTAACCTGAGTCCCGCGCCACGCCTCCCCCTCCCACTCTGGCGACAACTGTGCCTTTCTGCACTTTGGACAAGCCTCGGAGCGAAAGAAAACTTCGTGCCCCCAATAAGGTCAGCCCCATCCTTGGGTGACCCAGCTGCCTGAAAAGTCAGAAGCGGACGCCCTGCCACAACCAATCCCTCAACTCTGCTCCGGGAATGCTCCCCTGCCCCGGGTCCCCTGGGTGGGCCCCGTATTCTCGGTGCATTTTCCAGGTGGCCATGACAGGTCCCGAGCGAAGTAAGGGCCCTTGGCCATGGAGCAAGGCGTTTCGAAGGGCTGCCCAATGCTGGTCAATTCTCACGAGCGATCTGCCCAAAACGATACGGGTTTGGGCAGAACGCTCGTGAGAACTGGCCAGAAAACGCCCGGCGAACTCGCTTCGGGCGCTGCACGTCTGCAGGGCCGCCCATGGGTCTGGCCCTGCATCTCAAGTAGTCGCATCCGAACCCCACCAGAAAAGCGCTCTAGGAGGCAGGCTCCAGCGAGGCCAATGCCTCCTGCTCCTCAGCCTCTAGGGGTCCCCTCTCTGGCGCTGTCCGAAGGGCCGGGCCTGCCCCAAGGCCCGGACACGAACCGTTGCCTGCTTCCCCAGAGTTCCGTTTCCAGGGTCCTGTCCCTCGGGGCCTCCAAGTGGGAAACCCTGTGTCCAGCGCCACGCCTCCCCTCCCACCCCAGCGCAAACA
>NW_019158029.1:1404-1956 GCF_002288905.1 Enhydra lutris kenyoni | reverse complement strand
TTAAGGCCTTTATTTCCTTGTTGATCTTTGGCTTGGATGATCTGTCCATTTCAGTGAGGGGAGTGTTAACGTCCCCTACTATTATTTATTTTTGTTGATGTGTTTCTTTGATTTTGTTATTAATTGGTTTATATAGTTGGCTGCTCCCATGTTGGGGCATAGATATTTAAAATTGTTAGATTTTCTTGTTGGACAGACCCTTTGAGTATTATATAGTGTCCTTCCTCATCTCTTATAATAGTCTTTGCCTTAAAATCTAATTGATATGATATAAGGATTGCCACCCCTGCTTTCTTCTGATGTCCATTAGCTTGGTAAATTCTTTTCCACCCCCTCACTTTAAATCTGGAGATGTCTTCAGGTCTAAAATGAGTTTCTTGTAGGCAACATATAGATGGGTTTTGTTTTTTTACCCATTCTGATACCCTGTGTCTTTTGATTGGGGCATTTAGCCCATTAACATTCAGGGTAACTATTGAGAGATATGAATTTAGTGCCATTGTACTGCCTGTAAGGTGACTGTTACTGGATATTGTCTCTGTTCCTTTCTGA
>NW_019158029.1:0-1304 GCF_002288905.1 Enhydra lutris kenyoni | reverse complement strand
GCATTCTGATACCCTGTGTCTTTTGATTGGGGCATTTAGCCCATTAACATTCAGGGTAACTATTGAGAGATATGAATTTAGTGCCATTGTACTGCCTGTAAGGTGACTGTTACTGGATATTGTCTCTGTTCCTTTCTGATCTACTACTTTTAGGCTCTCTCTTTGCTTAGAGGACCCCTTTCAATATTTCCTGTAGAGCTGGTTTCGTGTTCGCAAATTCTTTCAGTTTTGTTTGTCCTGGAAGCTTTTTATCTCTTCTTCTATTTTCAATGATATCCTAGCTGGATATAGTATTCTTGGCTGCATGTTTTTCTCATTTAGTGCTCTGAATATATCATGCCAGCTCTTTCTGGCCTGCCAGGTCTCTGTGGATAAGTCTGCTGCCAACTAATATTTTTACCATTGTATGTTACAGACTTCTTTTCCCGGGCTGCTTTCAGGATTTTCTCTTGTCACTAAGACTTGTAAATTTTACTATTAGGTGATGGGATATGGACCTGTTCTTGTTGATTTTGAGGGGTGTTCTCTGCACCTCCTGGATTTTGATGCTTGTTCCCTTTGCCATATTAGGGAAATTCTCTCCAATAATTCTCTCCAATATACCTTCTGCTCCCCTCTCTCTTTCTTCTTCTTCTGGAATCCCAATTATTTTAATGTTGTTTCATCTTATGGTGTCACTTATCTTTTGAATTCTCCCCTCGTGATCCAGTAGCTGTTTGTCCCTCTTTTGCTCAGCTTCTTTATTCTCTGTCATTTGGTCTTCTATATTGCTAATTCTTTCTTCTGCCTCATTTATCCTAGCAGTGAGAGCCTCCATTTTTTATTGCACCTCATTAATAGCTTTTTTGATTTCAACTTGGTTATATTTTAGTTCTTTTATTTCTCCAGAAAGGGCTTTTATATCTCCTGAGAGGGTTTCTCTAATATCTTCCATGCCTTTTTCAAGCTCGGCTAGAACCTTTAGAATTGTCATTCTGAACTCGAGATCTGACATATTACCAATGTCTGTATTGATTAGGTCCCTAGCCTTCGGTGCTGCCTCTTGTTCTTTTTTTTGTGGTGAATTTTTCTGCCTTGTCATTTTGTCCCGATAAGAGTATATGAAGGAGCAAGTAAAATACTAAAAGGGTGGCAAAGACCCGAGGAAAATATGCTTTAACCAAGTCAGAAGAGATCCTAAATCATGGGGGTGGGGAGAAAGGGGATAAAAAGAGGTTCAGAAAAAAAAAACAATCAGAAAAAGAAAACAAATAAAGAAAAAGTATGAAAAAGAAAATATATATATATATATATATATATATATA
>NW_019158028.1:0-1958 GCF_002288905.1 Enhydra lutris kenyoni | reverse complement strand
CAGGCTTCCGAATTTCAAATCCTGAGGAGCTGCTTTCAGGGTCTGCAGATCGGGCCTGCCATATCTTCGCTCCTAATTCTTCCCCGAGTTGGTGTCCGAAGACTTGGTTCCCAAAGCCATGACCACATGCCCTTCAGGATGGGACATCCAGAACCAAACAGCATCACTGGGCCTGCTCTCCCGAGGGAACTCTGCACATCTCAGCTGCCCAAACCTTCCAGAATGGGAGAAATCTTCAAGGCACATTCACCCACACCAATTTCATAGGCTTCTCTGGAAAAAATGCGCAGTCTGACTGACACACCTTCAGCACCTACCTGCAGGAAGAAACGCACGTCAATGGACCTGAGTCTGAAGATTGAACCTGACATGCCCCTAGAACCTCATCCAATACCCAGCTTAGGTTTTCAGGCCTCCATCCCTCAGGCCTGTTCTGGAAAACCAACATATGGCCCGACGTGTGGTCCCTGAGCCATACAGTAGAACACCTCTCGTCCCGAGAAGGAAAATTTGCTCTTGGGAACGGGGTCCCACCCACAGGCTAGGAGGTTCCTGCATGGCCCCAGAGCTACCGCCACATTCTAAGATCTCCCTGGACACCAAGCAGCATTGTGACCCGTCAGACTGAGAACTTCCGTCAACTCAGATCCCTTGTAACTGTGAAGCAGAGCCACTGGATCAAAGCTGCCCTGTTCCTAGGCTTCAGTGGTAACGGAGGTGGATTTTCCAGGCATCCATTCGGAGAGCTCTGCTACCGAATCTTTCGATATGGGGACCATGGAGCCCTCTAACTGGACTTCCCCTGTCCCTCTGAAGGACACCTTGATGTTTGGAGCAGCTCACAATCCCCAGTTTGGGAAAACCGCCAAGGCTTCTTGAGGCCGCACGAGCATTCGTTGGCAATCATGGTTACAAATTCCAACGTGAGCAGACATCTCACACTCGAACGTCCTCAGGTGCTTGAGATCTCGTAACAGACGCTGCACATTGGAACTGTTATGGCCTCGGCACTGAACATAAGCATAGCTGTGTTTTCAGACTTCCATCCACACACAACTTGCCAGCAGGCCCTCCATATTGGGAAATCTGGAAAAACAAAGATGCCTTCTGCCTGCCCACCGGAAGGAAGAAATGCCCTACGGGTCTGCCCAGAATTCCCAGATGAGGGTCCAGCAGCTTGTCCCTCAAAGGCACCCTGATATCATAGGCCGCCCTGTGAACTGATGCTCTGTCTGACACAGCCCGAACACCGACGTCCTGTCAGACAGCCACATAGCGCCACCCATATCCTGCAGGTGGGCTTGTCTTGGTTAGAGTCCGTCATCTTCTCCGAACCTGGGTATTCAGGTACTGACCCCAGAAGGTAGCGCAAATAACTGCCTATGGGGGAACCTTAATCACAGCAGAGTACTCCTTCCTCATGGCAGGAATGTGGATGTTGAGATGGTTGTACTACTCTAGAGTGGGAGCCAGCTACATGGCCCATGAGACCATGCCCACTCAAGAAGGGCAGCTGGGCACAAGCAGGCCTTGTGACCCTTCAGACTGAGACCCCTTTAAAGCACACCCTGTTGGGGGCTGGACCAGGAAGCCAGAGAGCAGGCCTCTCGTGTCTCTTGGCCCAAATCCTAACCCTTGGTGGGGTTGTCCAGGCCACGTGACCCACAACCCCACTCTGGAACCCTAATTTGGGCGGGACCCCTGACGTGGAAAACAGCACTCTTCCCTTCCCCCAGAAAACAGCAAACTCTTAGGAGCCGGGGAAAGACCCCAGATAGGAAGAACCTCCCATGGACCCATGTAGCAACCCTATCATTCCGAGGCCATCCTGGATATAGAGTCCAGACAGAAAAGCCTCAGCTACTGCTCCCAGGCATCCGAATTTCAAATACCGAGGAGCTGCTTTCAGGTTCTGCACATCGGGCCTGCCATAACTTCGCCCCTAATTCTTCCCCGAG
>NW_019158027.1:0-1958 GCF_002288905.1 Enhydra lutris kenyoni | reverse complement strand
GCCTCAGGGATCCCCACAAGAGAGGGATTCTAGAGCAGAGCAGTGGGTACTGTCGACAGGAATACCCGACCTCTGGTTAGGCCTGGGGGCCTGTGGGCATGGGTAGCCCCATATGCGGGCTCTTGGTCCAGGCACTGAGAGGCGTGACTTGAATAAGGGGCTCATGCTGAGGGTCACAATGCATGTTAGTGCCCAAGGAGGCCCTCACGAATGGGCAGGGCCTCATGGGCCATGCAGGTTTCTCTACCACTGTAGGATTGACACCATGCCAACAGCAAGGTTTCCTGCCATGGGGGAGGAGGAGTTCTGAATTGTGCATAAGTTTCTCCCTGTGCAGGGATTGGACATAAATTCTAGGTTCCAATGCCTGGAAACCCATGTTGGGACAGGATGATGGCCTAAAGCCAGGGCGCGTCCCATGTGCTGGCTATGCGGCCAGCTTTCTCGGTGTCTGTTGGAAGGTCTGGGCTCAGGCTGAGGAAGGCCGAGCGTTAGTGCTTAGGGTAGCCTATGCAGTTGGGGTATTGACGAGGTCCGAGCAGGTGGATCGTCATTTGGGCTTTCTGGGCAACCGCATACGCCATGTTTCTGTTCTGGAGGGCAGGAAGAGTGCTTCATTATGGCCCCAGTATTCCCAATCAGGAGGGCTTGTGGGCCAGGAGTGTGAGGACGGAAGTCAGAAAACACAAGCTAGGGTTAAGGTTGGGGCCGAGGGCAGGCCCACTGTGCAGAGGCTGAAACGAGATTTCAGGCATCGGAAATCAGGGCGAATATCAGACGTTGGCTGAGAATGCAGTTTGTGTCCATGAAGGCCCCTTTATGAAGTGCTGGCCTCATGAGGCCAAGGAGGTTTTCCCACAATGAGTTTGTGAGTTGTCACAAACCACCAGTTTTCCTTATGCGGGATGTCGAGTCCTGTTGGATGGCTCCCGATGTCCCATACGGAAAGACTGGAGAGCAGGGTTCGATGGATGGATTCTTTCTTGTACACCATACCTCGCATTCCCATTGGCTCTTAGCGACAAGACATATTGGATCTGCTGCCTCGGGTGCGAGCTCTCCAGGGCGTTGAGTTGAAATGGACTCTCTGGAGGATGGGTCATAATGTGGGTTTGTGTCCGTGGAGACCTTGGAATGTGCTAGTGGCTCAGGGGCCCTGCAGAATTCTCCCAGCCGAAGGGTTGGACACAGCTCCGAGAGAAAGCTCCCCATGTGCAGACGAGAGAGGTTCTGTTTGGTGCCTCAGAAAAGCCCATACGCTGGTCTTCGAAACCAGCCCTCTGAGGAGAGACACCCGGAAACCAAAGCTAGGTTTCAGATTAGGGCCTAGGGGCCTGTCCGTTTCAATCTTCTGTCTCTGGGGACACTGTCTGAGAGTCTAAGTGGAGATAGATGCTCAGTTCGTGTCAGAGTGCCCCTCTTAGTCCAGGGCGGCCTACACTATTGGGATGGCCTCGGGGGACTTGGAGGATTCTCCTAATCTGTAGTGTTGTGGCCCATGGATTGAAAACGATTTCCATGGAAATGACAGGCACAATCCTGCGGTGTGACTCCTGAAGCCCCAGGCTGCAGGGTGTGTAGGCCAGGTCTGTGGGGACGGAAGTCTGAAAACGCAATCTCGGCTTAGGTTTGTGGCCGAGGATATGGCAGGCCGGATCTACAGACCGTGAGGGGAGCTCCTCGGTTTAGGAAATAGGGCGAGGGGGAGGTGTTCACTCAGGCTTTTGACTCTGGATGTTGTGTCCAGGATAGCCGTGGAATGTCGGGGTGCCCTCCTGGGCTATGGATGAGTCTCCATCTCTGGGGATTTGACCCAGCTCCCAAGAGATTGGGGTCATTTTGTGGCAAGGGTGGAGTCCTGTGAGCGTGCTCAGGTGTCTCTCCACGCGATGGATTCCAGAGCAGAGCCTCGGTACGCGTGACTGGGAAACTCGAACTCTGGTGAGGATTGGGAGCAT
>NW_019158026.1:0-1958 GCF_002288905.1 Enhydra lutris kenyoni | reverse complement strand
ACACAGTGGTATAGAACTAGAAATCAATTACAAGAAGAAAACTGGGAATTCATAAACACAGATACTAAACAACATGCTACTGAACAACCAATTGAGTTCATGGGCAAACTGAAGTAGGAACACAGAAATACTTTGAGGCAAATGAAAAAATAATATAATCAAACAAAAGTTATGGAATGCAGTAAAACGGGTTTTAAAATGCGGCACCCGATTAGTCAGTGGAGCGCTGTTACTCTTGATCTTCTGGTTTTGAGTTTCAACCCCACACTGGGCATAGAGATCACTTTAATTTTTTGAAGATGTCATTTATTTATTTGACACAGAGGGAGAGAGAGAGAGAGAGAGAGCCTGAACAAAGTGGAAGGAGCAGCAGGCAGTAGAAGAGGGAAAAAGTGGTTCCCCGTGCTGACCAGAGAGCTGACGCAGCACTCAATTCCAGGACCCTGAATTCATTACCTGAGCCAAAGTCCAATGTCTAACAGAATGAGCCACACAGGCACCCCTTAGAGCTAACTTTAAAAAAAAAAGTGGTTCTAAGAAGGAAGTTTATAGTGATACAGGCCTAACTCAAGAAACAAGAAACATCTCAAATAAAGAACCTAACTTGGTTCCTCGAGGAGACATAAAAAGAACAAATGAAGTCCAAAGTTAATAGAACAAAGGAACACATCAGAACTGAAATAAGTGAAATACAGACTAAAAAGACAACAGAAAGATAAAAAAAAAATAAAACATAAAACAACAAGAACAACAGATCAACAAAGAGCTGGTTCTTTGAAAAGAACAAAGCTGACAGAGTCTCAGCCAGACTCAAGCTAACAGAAAAGAAAGAGAACTCATCATCAGAAATGAAAGATATGTTCCCTGATACCATAGATATGCAAAGGCTCATAAGAAAGTCCTATGAACAATTACACCCCAACAAGCTGGATAATCCAAAAGAAAAGGATACATTCCCAGAAATATACAACCTGCCAAGACTGAATCCTGAAGAAACAGAAATTCTGAACAGACCAATGACCAGTAGGGAGATTAAATAAGAAATCAAAAACTTCCAACAAGCAAAAGTCCAGGACCCCATGGTTTCACTGGTAAAATCAATAAAACAACCAAACCACAAGAAAAAAAAAAAAAAAAATCCCAAGCCTTCTCAAACTGCCAGAAAAACAAGAGGAAAGAATATTCCCCACCTCATTTTATGAGGCCAGCGAGGCCCTTATGGAAACCTCCCAAGGTGCCCCAAGAAAATGAGAGACTAGTATCTGTGATGAACATAGACATAAAAATCCTCACCCAAATATCAGCAAACCGAATCCTATAATACAGGAAGAGGTATGATCCAGTAAGATTTAATGTCAGGGATGCAATGGTGGTTCATCATCCACAAATCAAACTGATGTGTCGCATTCACAAAACGAAGGATCAGCATCATAGGACCAACTCAACAGATGCAGAAAAAGCATTTGATAGCGCTGCTACCAAATTACTGCCCCCCCATTTGTGCTTCTGCTGCCTGGCTGGTCCCCACATCCCGTACCACGGCCACCCCACTGTGCCATGCCCCAAATGCCACCCTGCTGTGCCCCACACACCCGCCACTGTCCCTTCCACTCCCCATTGCTGACAGACCGCTGCCACCAGCACTGGCACCCTCCACCCTGCTACTCCACAGCAGTGCCCCTCAGTCCCACAACAGCTAACCCTCACCATAGCTGCCCTGCTGCCCTGAGTGTTGCAACTGATGCCCTGCTCTGTCACCCCCAGTGCCCCTACCACTCCCTTGTGCACCCCCAGGACTCTGCTACCCTGCTGCGCCACACTCCTGTGCTTCTACTGGCCTGGTGCCTGTGTTTCCAAAAGCGCCACCTCTGCTACCGTGGTCACCCTGCTGCTCCTGCCCATCTCCACCGCGCCCCCCACACCCAAGCCATGCCATGCCATTGCCAGGCAGCTGCTGC
>NW_019158025.1:0-1959 GCF_002288905.1 Enhydra lutris kenyoni | reverse complement strand
ATTCTCACTTGCTTCTTTAATTTTTTAAAATTCCTCTTTCATTTCCCAGCTGACCCATTCATTCTTTAGTAGGATGCTCTTTAACCTCCATGTATTTGAATTCTTTCCAAATTTCCTCTTGTGATTGAGTTCTACTTTAGAGCATTGTGGTCTGGAATAGGCAGGGAATGATCCCAGTCTTTTGATAATGATTGAGACCTGATTTGTGACCCAGGAATTGATCTATTCAGGAGAATGTTCCATGTGCACTAGAGAAGAATATGTATTCTATTGCTTTGGGATGGAATGTTTTGAATATACCTGTGATGTCCATTTGGTCCAGTGTGTTATTTAAAGCCTTTATTTCATTGTTGACCATTTGCTTAGATGATCTGTCCATTTCAGTGAGGGAGCTGTTAAAATTTCCTACTATTATTGTATTATTTTCGATGTGTTTCTTTGATTTTGTTATTAATTGGCTTATAAAATTGGCTGCTCCCATGTTCGGGGCATAGATATTTAAAATTGTTAGATCGTTTTGTTGGACAGACCCTTTAAGTATGATATAGTGTCCTTCCTCATCTCTTATTATGGTCTTTGTCTTAAGATCTTATTGATCTGATATAAGGATTACCACCCCAGCTTTCTTTTGATGTCCATTAGCATGGTAGATTGTTTTCCATTCTCTCACTTTAAATCCAGAGGTGTCTTTGGGTCTAAAATAAGTCTCTTGGAGACAGCATATGTATGGGTCTTGTTTCTTTATTCATTCTGATACTCTGTGCCTTTAATTGGTGCATTTAACCTATTTACATTTAGGGTAACTATTGGAAAATATGAACATAGTGCCATTGTATTGCCTGTAATGTGACTGTTATTGTATATTGTTTCTGTTCTTTTCTGGTCTGCCACGTTTGGGCTCTCTCTTTGCTTAGAGACCCTTCGCAATATTTCCTGTAGTCCTGGTTTGGGGTTTGCAATTCTTTTATTTTTTGTTTGTCCTGGAAGCTTTTTATTTCTCCTTCTATTTTCACTGACAGCCTAGCTGGATATACTGTTCTTGGCTGCATATTTTTCTCATTTACTGCTCTGAATATATCATGCCAGTCCTTTCTGAGCTTCCAGGTCTCTGTAGATAGCTCTGCTGCCAGACTTATATTTCTACTGTTGTAGGTTACAGATTTGTTGTCCTGAGCTGCTTTCAGGATTTTCTCTTTGTTTCTGAGACTTGTAAGCTTTACTATTGAATGATGCATTGTTGACCTATTTTTGTTAATTTTGAGGGGGGTTCTCTGTGCCTCCTGGAATTTGATGTTTGTTTCCTTCCCCAAATTAGGGAAATTCTCTGCTATAATTTGCTCCAACATGCCTCCTGCCCTCGTCTCTCTGTCTTCTTCTTCTGGGATCCCATATACTAATATTGTTTCATCTTATTATATCAATTATTTCTAGAATTCTCCCCTCGTGATCCAGCAGTTGTTTATCTCTCTTTTTCCTTTTTATTCTCTATCATTTTGTCTTCTATATCATTAATTCTTTTTTTATGCCTCCTTTATCCTTACAGTAAGATTCTCCATTTTTTATTGCACCTCATGAATAGCTTTTTTTATTTCAAATTCTTTAGATTTTAGTTCTTTTATTTCTCCAGAAAAGGATTTTATTTCTCCAGAAAGGTATTTTTTTAGTATCTTCTATGCTTTTCTCAAGCCCAGCTAGCATCCTTATAATCGTCTTTCTGTAATCTAGTTCTGACATCTTACTAATATATTGTTGATTAGAACCCCAGCACTTGGTGCTGGGGGTGATACTGCCTATTCTTTTTTGGGAGGGGTGAATTTTTCCACCATGTCATTATGTCCAGAGATGAATAGTTGAATGAGAGAAAACAATGCCAAAAGGGTAACAACAACCCCAGAAAAATATACCCTATCCAAATCAGAAGAGACAGAAAACAGGGGAGAAGAAAGTGAAAAAAAAAAA
>NW_019158024.1:0-1960 GCF_002288905.1 Enhydra lutris kenyoni | reverse complement strand
AACAAGATTGAAGCAGTGATCAAAACTACCCCCCTGCAAAAGAGTCCAGGACTTGAAGGAGTCCTTGGGGATGTCTACCAAACATTCAAAGAAGAAATAATACCTTTTCTCCTTAAGCTATCTCAAGAAAGAGAAACAGAAGGAAACATTCCAGACTCTCTCTATAAGGCCAGGATTACCTTGATCTCAAATCCAGGCAAGGATCCCATCAAAAAGGAGAATTTCTGACCAATATCTCTGATAAATATGGATTCCAAGATTCTTAACAAGATCCTGACTGATAGGATCCAACAGTACATTAAAAAGATTACCCACCATGGCCAGGTGGGATTTATTCCCGGGATGTGAGCGTGGTGGAACATCCACAGTTCAATCAATGTGATAGAATAAATCAATAAGAGAAGAGAGAAGAACCACATTCTCCACTTAATTGATGCAGAAAAAGCATTTGACAAAATACGGCATAGTTTCTTGATTAAAACTCCTCAGGGTATAGGGAAAGGGAATATTCCTCAACTTCATAAAGTCCATCTAGGAAAAATCCACAGCGAGTATCATTCTCACTAGGGAAAAACTGATTCAGCTTTTCCACTGAATCAGGAACATGACAAGGATGCACACTCTTGACACTAGTTTTCTTCACAGTACTAGACATCCTAGCAACAACAATCAGAAAACAAAAAGAAAACGTATCCAAATTGGCAAAGAAGATGTGAAACTCTCCCTCTTTGTAGATTACATAATACTCTATATGGAAAACCCCAAAGACCCCATGGCCATATAACTAAAATTCATACAGCTATTCAGTAATGTGGCAGGATAGAAATTCAATGCACAGAAATCAGTTGCTTTCTTATACACTAACGATGAAACTATGGAAAGAGAAATTGGAGCATTGATTCCATATACAATAGCACCAAAAACCATAAGGCACCTTGGAATAAACTTAACCAAAGAGGTAGATGATCTATACTCTGGAAACAACAGAACACTCATGAAAGAAATTGAAGAAAACACAAAATGGAGGATGGAAGAACAAGATGGAAAAACATTCCATGCTCATGGATTGGAAGAATAAACATTGTGAAAATGCCTTTTTTTGTCCAGAACAATCCATAATTTCAGTGCAATCCCAATCGAAGTACTAATGGCACTTTTCAAAGTGCTGGAACAAACAATCTGAAAATTTTCATGAAACCAGAAAAGACCCCAAATGGCCAAGGAAATGTTGCAAAAGAACAACAAATCTGGGGGAATCACGTTGCCTGATTTCAAGCTTTTCCTACAAAGCTGTGATCACCAAAACATCATGGTACACCCACAAAAACAGACACATAGACGAAAGGAAAAGAATAGAGAGCCTAGATATAGACTCTCAGCTTTATGGTCAACTAATCTTCGACAAAGAAGGAAAATATATCCAAAGGATAAAAGGACAGCCTCTTCCATAAATAGTGCTGGGAAAATTGGAGGGCTATATACAGAAGAACAAAACTCGACCATTCTCTTACACCATACACAAAGGTAAACTCAAAATGGATGAAAGGGGGAGATGTGAGACAGGAATCCTTCAAAATCCTAGAGGAGAAGATAGCCAGTAATCTCTTCAACATCAGCCTCAGCAACTTCTTTCAAGACATGTCTCCAAAGGCAATGAAAAGAAAAGTGAAAATGGACTTTTGGGCCTTCCTCAAGATAAAAAGTGTCTGCACAGCAAAAGTAAGAGGTAACACACAGAATGGGAGAAGATATTTGCAAATGAAACCACAAAGGGATGATATCCAAGATCTATAAAGAACTTCTCAAACTCAACGCTGAAAAAAAAACAAATAATCCTGTCAAAGAATAGTCAGAAGACATGAGCAGACACTTCTCCAAAGAAGACATACAAATGGCTAACAGACACATGAAAAAATGTTCATCATCATTAGCCATCAGGGAATTTCAAATCAAAACACAC
>NW_019158023.1:0-1961 GCF_002288905.1 Enhydra lutris kenyoni | reverse complement strand
AGATTTGATTTTTTGATGGCTGCATAATATTCTGTGTGTGTGTGTGTGTGTGTGTGTGTGTGTGTATCACATCTTTTTTTATCCATTCATCTGTCTGTGGATATCTGGGATCTTTCCATAGTTTGGCTATTGTAGACATTGCTGCTGTGAACATTGGGGTACAGGTGCCCCTTTGGATCACTACATTGGCATCTTTGGAGTAAATACCCAGGAGTGCAATTGCTGGCCATAGGGTAGCTCTATTTTCAAATTTTTAAGGCACCTATATACTGTTTTCCAGAGCTGCTCCTCCAGCCTACATTCCCATCAACAGTGTAAGAGGGTTCCCCTTTCTCTGCATCCTCACCAACATCTGTCATTTCTTGACTCGTTTTAGCCAATTTTCAGCCATTCTGACTGGTGTGAGATGGTATCCTATTGTGGTTTTGATTTGTATTTCCCTGATGCCAAGTGATGTTGAGCACTTTTTCATGTGTCTGTTGGACATCTGGATGTCTTCTTTGCAGAAATATCTGTTCATGTCTTGTGCCCATTTCTTGATTGGATTATTTGTTCTTTGTGTGTTGAGTTTGATAAGTTCTTTATAGAATTTGGATACTAGCCCTTTATCTGATAAGACATTTGCAAATATCTTCTCTCATTCCATCAGCTGTCTTTTGGTTTTGTCGACTGTTTCCTTTGCTGTGCAAAAGCATTTGATCTTGTTGAAGTTCCAGTAGTTCATTTTTGCCCTTGTTTCCCTTGCCTTTGGAAACGTGAAACAAATAAATTGTACCAGTAACTGTAGTGAGCTTGGAAGAGGAGCCTGGGCATCAGATGAAAACATAACAAGCTGACATCCAGATTTCAGACTTGTGAGGAAACTAGTCACCCTGGCAGAGCAGGTGCACCTGGGAGAGGCGTAAAAAGCCCATCCCTGTCTCTAATCCCCAAAGGAACTTGATCTCCATCCCCTACACGCAAGCCTCCAGATAGGCAAGGAGAATGTGATCCCTGGCGACTCCCGACCCCTGAGGATGGGGGAAAAACCCAGCAGGAGGAGCGCCCCAGGAACGTTGGAGGGAGGAAAGGCTGTGTGCACACACTTCTGAGAGTCAGCAGGTCCTTTTCCCTGGGTGGTTCCATGGTGTCATGGTGAGCACTCTGGACTGTGAATCCAGCGAACTGAGTTCAAGTCTTGATGGAACCTTGCCCTTTGTGCCAAGCTGCCGCTGCCTTTTGCTTTCCTCTCTGATACCAAGCGAGTGGCACCTGCCTTCCCCCGAGGGCGTCCTGACCTTGCACCCATTCACCTGCATGGGTAGAAAACGATGTCAGTGTGATTTTTCTTGCAGCTTTTCTTACCTCCGTCCTGTGGGGGTGAGAATGCAGTTTCTCAGGTCCTAGGTTGGAGCCCAAGGTTGGGTGTCTTTCATGTTCTTTTCCTCGGATCCTTTCCTCTCTCAGCCCTCAAAAGAATCCCGAGTATCTGTTCAGGCCAGTAGGAGTCGCAGTTGTCCTAAACTCAGCATGGGGCATCTGTCTGGTTGGTCAACCCTAAACCTTGGGAAGTAAGAGATTCTGACGGAAGATTCTCTGGGCCTCATCTGCTGCCACCCACATGGCTCCCCCTTCTTACTCCCTTGGATCTACTCCAACAAGACACCATAGGAAAAGGAGACCACTATCTTTTCCTTCTATTCACAGAGTCTTTGAAGTTTTAAAGTTTTTGTAGATATAAACAGATTCTCAATTTGTTGGGCTGGAATGGCAGAGAGATAGAATCCTAAGAAGAACTAAATATACTTTGTAAAAGTACCATAAAGTTAGAGGAATAAGACTACCCATTTTTGGAGTTAGTATGAAGCTTCAGTTAGCAAGATGTTGTGGGTGAGTAAAGGGATAGACACACAGACCAATGAAACAGAATAGAAGGTCCAGAAATAGGGCTACAGAAATATGTCAATTGATTATTGACAAAA
>NW_019158022.1:0-1961 GCF_002288905.1 Enhydra lutris kenyoni | reverse complement strand
GGAAACTCTTTATCTCTCCATCCATTTTGAATGTCAGTCTTGCTGGCAAGATATATTCAGGGCACTAAATGAGAAGAACATGCAGCCAAGAATACTTGATCCAGCAAGACTGACATTCAAAATGGATGGAGAGATAAAGAGTTTCCAAGACCAGCAAGGCTTAAAAGACTATGCAACCACCAAGCCAACACTGCAGGAAATATTAAGGTGGGTTCTATAAAAGAGGAAAAATCCTAAGAATAGCATTGACCAGAAATATAGAGACAATCTACAGACAGAAAGACTTCAAAGGTAACACGATGTCAATAAAAACGTATCAATCAATAATCACTCTCAATGTGAATGGCCTAAATGTGCCCATAAAATGGCACAGGGTTGCAGATTGGATAAAATGACAGGACCCATTCATCTGTTGTCCGCAAGAGACCCATTTTGAACCTAAAGATACACCCAGACTGAAAGTGAAGGGATGGAGAAGCATCTTTCATGCCAATGGACCTCAAAAGAAGGCCAGGGTAGCGATTCTCATATCAGATAAATTAGATTTTAAACTAAAGACTGCAGTCAGAGTTACAGAAGGACACTACATCATTCTTAAAGGTACTATCCACCAAGAATAGCTAACAATTGTAAATACCTATGCCCCCAATATGGGAGCAGCCAATTACATAAGAAAACTGTTAATCAAGATAAAGAGTGATATTGATAGGAATACATTTATAGTAGGAGATCTTAACACGCCTCTCTCAGAAATAGACAGATCATTGAAGCAGAAAATCAATAAAGAAACAAGATCATTGAATGACACATTGGACCAGATGGATCGCATAGATATATACAGAAATTCCACCCTAAAACAACAGAATACTCATTCTTCTCAAGTGCGCATGGAACCTTCTCCAGAATAGACCACATACTGGGTCACAAATCAGGACTCAACCGATACCAAAAGACTGAGATTATTCCTTGCATATTCTCAGATCACAATGCTTTGAAACTGGAGCTCAATCACAAGGAAAAGCTCAGAAGGAACTCAAACACCTGGAAGCTAAAGACCACCTTCCTTGAGAATGCTTGGATCAATCAGGAGATCAAAGAAGAACTGAAACAGTTCATGGAAACCAATGAGAATGAAGACACTTCAGTTCAAAACCTATGGGATACAGCAAAGGCGGTCCTAAGAGGGAAGTACATAGCCAGCCAAGCCTCCCTCAAAAAAATTGAAAAATCCAGAACACAGCAGCTGTCTCTACACCTTAAAGAACTGGAGAATCAACAACAAATCAAACCAACTCCACACATAAGAAGGGAAATAATCCAGATTAGAGCTGAGATCAATGAGGTAGAAACCAGAGATACAGTGGAAGGTATCAATGAAACTAGAAGCTGTTTTTTTGAAATAATCAATAAGATCGATAAACCATTGGCCACACTAATCCAAAAGAAAAGAGAGAAAGCCCAAATTCATAAAATAATGAATGAAAAGGGAGAGATCACAACTAACACCAAGGAAGTAGAAACAATCATCAGAAGTTATTATCAACAGTTATATGCCATAAGCTAAGCAACCTAGATGAAATGGATGCATTCCTGGAAAACTATAAACTCCCAAAATTGAACCAGGAAGAAATGGACAACGTGAATAGACCGATATCTAGTAACAATATTGAAGCAGTGATCAAAAACCTCCCAAAAAAACAAGAGCCCAGGACCTGACGGATTCCCTGGGGAATTCTAGCAAACTTTCAAAGAAGAAATAACACCTATTCTCCTGAAACTGTTTCAAAAAATTGAAGCAGAAGGAAAACTTCCAGACTCTTTCTATGAAGCCAGCATTACCCTGATCCCCAAACCAGGCAAAGACCCTACCAAAAAGGAGAATTTCAGACAAATATCACTGATGAATGTGAATGATAAGATTCTCAACAAGATCCTAGCAAACAGGATCCAACAGCACATTA
>NW_019158021.1:0-1961 GCF_002288905.1 Enhydra lutris kenyoni | reverse complement strand
TTTAAATCAGCTTCTATCTCCCTGTTTCTGTCTCTCTGGATATGTGTGTGTAACATATGAATATATATCCAGGTGTGTATGAGATACAGGCCATATTGGATCTATATTCCCTGGGGAACCGTAACTAATCCACCTTATCAGCTCTTTCTCTTTGTTTTCTAAATGGTTTTATTTTTTTTATTTCTTTTCAGCGTAACAGTATTCACTGTTTTTGCACCACACCCAGTGCTCCATGCAATACGTGTCCTCCCCAATACCCACCACTTGGTCCCCACAACCTCCCACCCCCCGCCCCTTCAAAACCCTCAGGTTGTTTTTCAGAGTCCATAGTCTCTCATGTTTCACCTCCCCTTCCAATTTCCCTCAGCTCCCTTCTCCTCTCCATCTCCCCATGTCCTCCATGGTATTTGTTATGCTCCACAAATAAGTGAAACCATATGAAAATTGACTCTCTCTGCTTGACTTATTTAACTCAGCATAATCTCTTCCATTCCCGTCCATGTTGCTACAAAAGTTGGGTATTCATATTCATATGGAGGCATAATACTCCATAGTGTATATGGACCACATCTTCCTTATTCAATTTTATTTTGGTGTTGGAAATCCTCACTGCTAATTGTCAAGTACCTTCTTGTGACATGGTGTCAATTACATGTAGAAGAAGGATGTGATAAGAAAATTTTCTTTCCCCAACAATTTTACTGACGATTGTCATTTTTTTTTATTATTTTAAAGGATTTTATTTATTTGACAGAGAGAGATCACAAGTAGGCAGAGAGGGAGAGAGAGAGAGGGAGGAGGAAGCAGGCTCCCTGCCCAGCAGAGAGCCCGATGCAGGACTCAATCCCAGGACCCTGAGATCATGACCCGAGCCGAAGGCAGAGGCCTAACCCACTGAGCCACCCAGGCAGCACGTGTCATATATTTTATAGATACATATAATAAATCACAATATATTGTTCTTATTTCTACCTAAACAGTTGACTTTTAATAGACACTAAATAATAAAATCTTTTTACATTTACCCATTTAGTTTTTGCTATCTGATACTTTTTATACCTTTGTGTAGACTCACATTTCACTGTGCTACACTTTCCTTCTGTCCCAGGGTGTCCTTCACTGTCTCTTGTGCCAAGAGTCTATGGGTGATTAGTTCTGGGAGGTTTACAGTCTGAGAAAGGTTTAGTTTGTCTCACTTTTCAATGACATTTTGACTGGTTAGAAATGAAGGTTGAGGGACGCCTGGGTGGCTCAGTTGGTTAAGCAGCTGCCTTCGGCTCAGGTCGTGATCCCAGCGTCCTGGGATCGAGTCCCACATTGGGCTCCTTGCTCGTCAGGGAGCCTGCTTCTCCCTCTGCCTCTGCCTGCCATTCTGTCTGCCTGTGCTCGCTCTCTCTCCCTCTCTCTCTCTGACAAATAAATAAATAAAATCTTTAAAAAAAAAATTAAGGTTGACACAAGAAACAGACTCTTCAGTGTAGAAAACAAACTGGCGATTACCACAGGGTGGGGTGGGAGGATGACTGAGGTAGATGATGGGCATCAGAGAATACAAAAATAAAAAAAACAAGATTGTCCGGTTTTTTAGTTGTATTTTGAAGACATTGCTCCCCCCCCCCCCACTCAGTTGTCCAGTTTACTTGGTTTGTAAGGAGGAATGTACTCCCACCACGTTACTGGATCCCTATAGGGAACACGACTCTCCTCTCTGGCTGTGAGAGTGTCTACATCACTGGTTTGTAGCAATTTCGTTACTGTGCTATCTCTCATGTTCCCTGTGCCTGAGCTTCATTGAGCTTCTTGGATACATTGGTTCATGGGTTTCACAATTTGAGAACTTGGTGACTCTTTTTCCTTCAGATATGTTTTCAATCACCATCCACTCCCCAGTGTCTCTGCCTCAGTTACTCCAACTACACATCTTTAGGTAGAAAGAAGCTGTCCTCCCTGCACTGAGACTT
>NW_019158020.1:0-1962 GCF_002288905.1 Enhydra lutris kenyoni | reverse complement strand
ACCTGGATGGCAAAGTGAAGAGCTAGACAGAACCTGGCAATCTTATCAACCTCCGTGAGTCACAGGTCCTGAACCTTCTCTTCTGTCTGGAGTCCCCAAATGAGAGCTGAAGTGTCTTCAAGTCATTTGAATAATAAGTGTCTTTTGCTTGTGACCTAAAGCACACAAACTAAAATGCTCCCATGTAAGAGAATTTGAAAGTTCATTTTTAATTTATGAAAAAATAGAAGAGCCTATAAAAATCCTTGGGAATTTTTTTTTTTTTTGTAAAATAAAACAAATCAGCACCCAAAATAAACATCAATAATAATTTAGGCAGCTTAAATGAATAATAAAAGTAGTGCAATTACTTTTCATTTACCTCCTCCACCTTTACAAAACTCTTCATCATTTTCCTTTCCTGCAGCCTAAAAGGAAAGGCTTATACATGTGTTTCTGAGTTGAAGACATTACGCAGACTTTTTCTGCACCATGGAACCACCCAAATCATTTACTCTTTGGTGATCAAAGATTGGAAGTCACATTTGTCCACATCTTGCCTTCCTAAGCCACCTCTGGCAATGCTCCCACTTAGGGCTCTGTTCCCCCCTGCTCACAGACACTGAGGTTCTTGGTCATGGGTTTGTTTTTCTTCTTCTTTTCAAACTGTCCAAACGCCTCGGCAAAAAATTGTTCCATGTCTTCTATGCCATCCTCATCACTCTCTGTTTCTTTTCTCAAACCCTCTTTCCCTTTATCTCAGGGTCGCCCACACGAGTGACTGGCACAGAACTCATAGTGGAACTGAGGAGAAGCTGAAGAGCCTAGAGTAACATCCCACAGAAGAAATTTTAAATAAAAGGGAATGTGTGCTTGGGTTGAGGGCCGACTGTGCCTCCTCACCTTCACTGTTTCTTCTGTTATATTTTTATCAATTTTTGATGCAGCACACGGTTTCATTCGGTGTAAGAATGCCTGCATGAAATGAACAAAAAGTAGATATTGTGAAGGCAACATTAGGTTAATAAAATAATAGGGTTTGATTAGAACTAAAATTTTTATAGGAAACCAGAGTTTAAAAACCCAATAACTACTGAGAATAATAGTTTTGTTGTAAAAGGTGAAACCCTGGTTTATGGTGGTTTCTCCCTGGGAATTATATCCTTCAGAATTTGGGGGCGAGACCAAAAGTGATCATGTATATATGAACTAAATTTATCCACCACGATCTCAATGTTCTGTGGTAAACAGTTAGGAGTCAAATGTTTCCTAAACTTCTAAGTCTTGTGAAGCACAAAACACCAAAATCTTACGAAAAATGGGACTTCTTATTTTATAAAAAGAGGGGGGGTCAGAAATTCCAAGGTGATCCATTGGAACTGAGATAGACTGAGGGAAGGAAGTAGGGAGTCAAAGATAGAAAGAGAATGAAAGAGAAAGAGAGAAAGAAAGTGACTCTCCAAGAAGGAATGAAACGATTTCCCTTCCCTTCCTAACTACTCCCTCCCAAGTTTTAGAAAGCCAGATTTTGTATTTCTGGGATCAGGTCAGGGCTCTCCAAAGCCCTATGGTAGGCAAAAAAGTTCCTTAGTATTTCAAAGATCTGGACTCTCCTTAATAAGTCATTAAATAAGCTTGGATCCATGACCAAGTAAGCTATTATTTTTGCAAAAGAAGAAAAGAGTAGAAAGAGCTATTTATATTGGGTCTTAAAAGAGAAAGTTTGGAAGGAAAAGGAGAAGTGACTTTCTATCCAGCAAATCTGGCTTGTGTCTTCAAGACATTGCTCATTAACCACCTAGTAACCAGGTGAAATCATTGTTTCCCTTGTCTGTCTGAAGAACTTCAAGCACTACCAGCCAAGCTGGGGTATGACTACACAACCCATCAATCCCAAGGCACACAGAGTCTCCAGGGAACCTCTGGATACTATATCAAACAAATGAAGATTAAAGTAAGAATCCCATTTTTGACATGCTATAT
>NW_019158019.1:1358-1963 GCF_002288905.1 Enhydra lutris kenyoni | reverse complement strand
GGCGTGGTCTCTAGGGCCATGTAGCTGGCTCACACTCTAGAGTAGTACAACCATCTTCACATCCACTTTCCTGCCATGAGGAAGGAGGAGTACTCTGCTGTGATTCAGGTTCCCCCATAGGCAGGGATTTGCGCTACCTTCTGGGGCCAGATACCTGCATACCCTGGTTCGGAGGAGAAGACTGGCTCTGACCAAGACAGAGCCACTTGCAGGATATGGATCGCGCTATGTGGCTGGCTGACAGGACGTCGGGGCTCGGGCTGTGTCAGACAGAGCATCAGTTCACAGGGCGGCCTATGATATCAGGGTGCCCTTGAGGGCCATGCTGCTGGACCCTCAAATGGGGATTCAGGGCAGGCCCGTAGGGCATTTCTTCCTTCCGGTGGGCAGGCAGAAGGCAGCTTTGTTTTTCTAGAATTCCCAATATGGATGGCCTGCTGGCAAGGTGTGTGAGGATGGAAGTCTGAAAACAAAGCTATGTTTATGTTCAGAGCCGAGGCCATAACAGTTCCAATGTGCAGAGTCTGATTCGAGATCTCAAGCACCTGAGGACGTTCGAGCGTGAGCAGACATCTCACACTCGAACGTCCTCAGGTGCTTGAGAT
>NW_019158019.1:0-1258 GCF_002288905.1 Enhydra lutris kenyoni | reverse complement strand
CTGAAAACAAAGCTATGTTTATGTTCAGAGCCGAGGCCATAACAGTTCCAATGTGCAGAGTCTGATTCGAGATCTCAAGCACCTGAGGACGTTCGAGTGTGAGATGTCTGCTCACGCTGGAATTTGTATCCATAATCGCCAACGAATGCTCGTGCGGCCTCAAGAAACCTTGGCTGCTTTCCCAAGCTGGAGCTTGTAAGCTGCTCCAAACAGCAAGGTGTCCTTCAGCGGGACAGGGGAAGTCCAGTTAGAGGGCTCCAGGGTCCCCATATGGAAAGATTCGATAGCAGAGCTCTCCGAATTGATGCCTGGAAACTCCACCGCCGTTACCCCTGAAGCCTAGGAACAGGGCAGCTTTGATCCAGTGGCTCTGCTTCGCAGTTCCAAGGATTCTGAGTTGACGGAGGTTCTCAGTCAGACGGGTCACAATGCTGCTTGGTGTCCAGGGAGACCTTCGAAAGTGGCGGTAGCTCTGGGGCCATGCAGGAACCTCCTAGCCTTTGGTTGGACCCCGTTCCCAAGAGCAAAGTTTCCTTCTCGGGACCAGAGGGGTTCTACTGTATGGCTCAGGGACCACACGTTGGTCCATATGTTGGTTTTCCAGAACAGGCCGGAGGGACAGAGGCCTGAAAACCTAAGCTAGGTTTTGGATGAGGTCCTAGGGGCATGTCAGGTTGAATCTTCGGACTCAGGCCCATTGACGTGCCTGTCTTCCTGGAGGTAGGTGCTGACGGTGTCTCATACTGCGCCTTTTTTCCAGAGCGGCCTATGAAATTGGGGTGGGTACAGGTGCCTTGCAGGTTTCTCCCATTCTGGATGGTTTGGGCCACTGAAACGGGCAGAGTTTCCTCGAGAGAGCAGGCCCAGTGGTGCGGTGTGGTTCTGGGGATCGAATCCTGGAGGGCATGTGGTCAAGGCTTTGGGAACGAAGTCTTCAGACAGCAACTCGGGGAAGAACTAGGGGCGAAGTTATGGCAGGCCTGATGTGCAGACCCTGAAAGCAGCACCTCAGGATTTGAAATTCGCGTGCCTGGGAGGCAGTAGCAGAGGCTTTTCTCTCTGGACTGTATACCTAGGATGGTCTGGGAATGGACGGGTGAGCACATGGGTCCATGGGATATTCTCCCTTTCTGGTGATTCTGCCAGGCTCCCAAGAGTTTGGTGTTTTTCTCGGGGAAGGGAAGAGTGCTCTTTTCTATCTCAGGGGTCCTGCCCAAACAGGGATTCCAGAGACGGGTTGTGGGTCACGTGGCCTGTA
>NW_019158018.1:0-1964 GCF_002288905.1 Enhydra lutris kenyoni | reverse complement strand
GGTCTACTGCCACGCTCTGGACAGTGGAATATATTCCTTACCCTCCAAGACGAATGGCTGATGACAGGCCAGCGTCACTGAACAGGTACGCCTGCCCCAAGTTCACACTTGTAAGTAACCACTCCCCATGCAGCACGGGGCCAGGACACCGTCCTCAGCACTGTCCCAGCCTCGAGGAGCATCTGTGAGCTGATGTCCAGACCGATGGGGGAAGGGGCTGCGGTCCCGTCGAGTTCGGATGGCATCCCACTTTGCTAACACAGATGGGGTATGGACACGTACTGTCCGAGTCCCACAGACACAGCAAACACGTGTGGGGGTATGGCATGATGTCGGGTGCCATCAGGAATACCAGAATACAGCGCTCAGTGAGGGCCACAACGGCCGCAGAGTGAGGAGGAACCCCATCTGAACACCGACAAAAATCACAGAACTTGGGCAAATATTTTCCAACGGCCAGTCCATCCTTTCCAGCCATCTGCCCACAGCGCACACTCTATCCAGCAGCTTAAATCTAAGTACGGTCCCCAGTGGCCCAGCGCACTGTACCCCCTGCCTTCGCGTCCTCCGAGGTACCAGAAAGCCCTCACTGCCTTCCACCAGCCGGAATAGTGCCTGCTGAGCACACAGAGTCCAGGAAACAGCCTCCTCTCCTCCCACGGGGCTGCTTCACATCGCAGCACATGACAATACCCTGCAGAACCCCAAATTTGAAACAGAAAAATAGAAAAATGCCCAGTCTCGGTCAAGCTGAGAAGGCAGTTAACACCACGCCATGGCCCACACGTTTATCCCTCCCTTGCCCTGAATGTGTTAAAAAGGAAAACATAAAGTCAACATCAGCTCCTCCCTGCTGATGAAAATTGGCACGAGTGAATGTACTTTCTGGCTCCCCGCCCTCACAAAACCGTTACACACACGCGCACACACACACACACACACACACACAAAAGTTCACCAGGCTGAACTGCTCCAAATGTAAATTCAAAACCAGCCAGCCTGTCCCCGCCGCACGGGGTGGTGGTGGCCTTTGCAGGGTGAGCTGGGTGGACACCAGATACACATTACACATCTCCCATTTGGGAACTTCGGTGCCTCCCTTTCTAAGACAGCAAAACCCGATGGAAAACTTATGACAGTTGAGCACATGACCCCACCGTTAGGAGCAAATAGGAAACCGCATACAACACTCCCTGAAATCCCTGTAGCAAATCTGTCACAAATCCCCAATCCGAGAGATGAGAGCGAGACGCCGAACCTGGCCGGAGGGGGGAGGCTCCGCGGTGTCACCCACCCTTCCCAGCACAACACACAGAACAATAGTAGCGCGATCCTCCCCCGGAGGGCAGCCTGCGCCGAGGCCAGGACGCCCGGACCGCCGGGCTCCAGCCCCAAGTGCAACGCCAAGTTTCGCATTAGAATAAGGCCAGCCGGCACCTCAGGCCGTGCGACGCGGACGTGTCCCCAGCGCCGGCCGCGGGGCGAGCGCACGGACGCGCACCAAGGACACGGCTCCCCGCCAGGCCGGCGCAGCGCGGGCCCAGGCAGCCCCCGGCCCAGGCGCCCGTCCCCGCCCCAGGCCCCGCCGCAGCGCGGAGACCCGCCGGCAAGCCCGCAGCGCGGGGGGCCCGGGCCGAGCCCGCGGCAGCCGGGGCGGAAACAGGGCTGCGCGCACCCCCGCCCGGGACCCCCTCCCCCCCCCACACACACACACCCCGCCCCGCTCCTCCGTCCGGGACGCCCGCCCGGGACCCCCGCCCGGCCCGGGCCCCGGCCCTGGCCCCGGCCCTCCCCGCGCCAGCGCGGCCCGGCCGGGCGCGGGGCCTGTTACCTTCCGACAGCTCCAGCTCCAGCTCGGCCAGCCGGGCCCGCACCTCCAGCGGCAGAGCCATGCCCTCCAGGCCGCGGTCCGCCATGCTCGCGGCGCCCCCGCCCCAGCCGCCTCCCTTTGTTCGCAGGCCGCG
>NW_019158017.1:0-1964 GCF_002288905.1 Enhydra lutris kenyoni | reverse complement strand
AATGACACATTGGACCAGATGGACCTCATAGATATATACAGAACATTCCACCCTAAAACAACAGAATACTCATTCTTCTCAAGTGCACATGGAACCTTCTCAAGAATAGACCACATACTGAGTCACTAATCAGGACTCAACCAATACCAAAAGACTGAGATTATTCCCTGCATATTCTCAGATCACAATGCTTTGAAACTGGAGCTCAATCACATGGAAAAGTCAGAAGGAACTCAAACACCTGGAAGCTAAACACCACCTTGCTTAAGAATGCTTGGATCACCCAGGAGATCAAAGAAGAACTGAAACAATTCATGGAAACCAATGAGAATGAAGACACTTCGGTCCAAAACCTATGGGATACAGGAAAGGTGGTCCTAAGGGGGAAATACATAGCCATCCAAGCTTCCCTCAAAAAAATGGAAAAATCCAGAACACATCAGCTGTCTCGTACCTTAAAGAACTGGAGAATCAACAACAAATCAAACCAACTCCACACATAAGAAGGGAAATAATCAAGATTAGAGCTGAGATCAATGAGGTAGAAACCAGAGATACAGTAGAACGTATCAATGAAACTAGAGGCTGGTTTTTTGAAAGAATCAATAAGATCGATAAATCTTTGGCCACACTAATCCAAAAGAAAAGAGAGAAACCCCAAATTTATAAAATTATGAATGAAAAGGGAGAGATCACAACTGACACCAAGGAAGTAGAAACAATCATCAGAAGTTATTATCAACAGTTATATGCCAATTAGCTAAGCAACCTAGATGAAATGGATACATTCCTGGAAAACTATAAACTCCCAGAATTGAACCAGGAAGAAATTGAAAACCTCCCAAAAAACAAGAGCCCAGGACCTAACGGATTCCCTGGGGAATTCTACCAAACTTTCAAAGAAGAAATAACACCTATTCTCCTGAAGCTGTTTCAAAAAACTGAAGCAGAAGGAAAACTTCCAGACTCTTTCTTTGAAGCCAGCATTACCCTGATCCCCAAACCAGGCAAAGACCCTACCAAAAAGGAGAATTTCAGACCAATATCACTGATGAATATGGATGCTAAGATTCTCAACAAGATCCTAGCAAACAGGACCCAACAGCACATTAAAAAGATTATCCACACTGACCAAGTGGGATTCATTCCTGGGCTACAAAGGATGGCTCAACATTCGCAAATCAATCAATGTGATAGAACAAATTAATAAGAGAAGAGAGAAGAACCACATGGTCCTCTCAATTGATGCAGAAAAAGCATTTGACAAAATCCAACATCCGTTCCTGATTAAAATGCTTCAAAGTATAGGTATAGAGGGAACATTCCTGAACTTCATAAAATCTATGTATGAAAGACCCACAGCAAATATCATCCTCAATGGGAAAAAGCTTGCAGCCTTCCCTTTGAGATCAGGAACACGACAAGGATGGCCACTCTCACCATTCTTGTTCAACATAGTAGTAGAAATCCTAGCAACAGCAATCAGACAACAAAGAGAAATAAAAGTTATCCAAATTGACAATGAAGAAGTCAAACTCTCTCTCTTTGCAGATGACATGATTCTTTATATGGAAAACCCAAAGGAATCCACCCCCAAACTACTAGAACTCATACAGCAATTCAGTAACGTGGCAGGATACAAAGTCAATGTACAGAAATCAGTGGCTTTCTTATACACTGACAATGAAAATACAGAAAGGGAAATTAGAGAATCGATTCCATTTACTATAGCACCAAGAACCATAAGATACCTGAGAAAAAACCTAACCAAAGAGGTAAAGGATCTGTACTCGACGAACTACAGAACACTCATGAAAGAAATTGAAGAAGACTCAAAAAGATGGAAGACCATTCCATGCTCTTGGATCGGAAGAATAAACCTTGTTAAAATGTCTATACTTCCTAGACAATCTATAATTTTAATGCCATTCCAATCAAAATTCCACTGGCATTTTTCAAAGAGC
>NW_019158016.1:0-1964 GCF_002288905.1 Enhydra lutris kenyoni | reverse complement strand
ATTAGTCTGGAGGGAGGGACAGAGGGAGAGGGGGAGAGATCTCAGGCCGACTGCTTGCTCAGCGTGGAGCCCCGTGCGGGGCTGATCTCGGGATCCTGAGATCCTGACCTGAGCCGAGATCCAGAGTCACATGCCGAAGCCATGACGCCGCCCAGGAGCTCCCCTTCCCTGTTTTTAAACAGATTCCCAGGCACAAATTTTTCTTTTCTTCCTTCTGCTTGATTTTGCATGTTTTGCTCTTCCTTTTCTAGTTTCTGGAAATAATTGGTGAGAAATATTGATTACGATTATTGATTTGAGGTCAAAGGTTAATATTATACACATTCCTCCAAGCACTGCTTTGGTGAGGCCTCACAGGTTTCAGTAAGTTGTATTTTCATCTTCACGTAATTAACAATATGTTCTGTTTCCTTCTGAATTTGATTATTCCCATGGATTATTTAGAAGTGCCTTTTCTATTCTGAAGAGACGCTACTATCATCTTCCTGTTACTGGTTTCTAGTCCAGTTCCGTTACGGTCTGAGAACATACTTCATGTGACTGCAGTTATGTTCAATGTGTTACGGCCTGATTTGTGACCCAGAATACATGGTCTGTATCGGTGAACATCCAGGCACACTCTAAAAGATTGTGTGTCCTGCTGTTCTGTGGAATGTCCAATAAAACTTCAGGTACGTCCAGCTGATCGATGGTGCTGGTCAGTTCCTTTATGTCCTAGCTGACCTCTGTCTACCAGCTCTCTCCAGCTACATGGGCGCTTGGGGGGCTCAGGCAGTTGAGCGTGTGCCTTCGGCTCAGGTTGCCATCCTGGGGTCCTGGGATCGAGGCCCACATTGATCTCCCTGGTGAGCAAAGTGGACTGTTCCTTCCAATATCTGAACTTTTTTCTGTCCTTTTCTATGTACTATTTCATCTTGGCAGTGATTGGTCAGGACTTTTTTGTTCCACAGAAATCTATTATTTTGTATCATATACAGGACAGCAGAGATAATACATTTTCTCAAGGGAGTGTTGGCTTCAATTCTGGAAGGCAGGAAGACCATCCCCAGATCACTATGACCCTAGGTAGACCTGGGGTCTGCTTTTTAATGGTACACTTACTTCAGATTTGCCTTTACTCCAAGTGTGTGAAGACCAGCCCTAGACTGGAGCCTTTCTGGGGTCTCAACTGAATGCCGGATGTCTTCCCCAAAGCTTCTGCTCTCAGGATCGACCCTAACCTTGGCACTGCTGTGGCCTTTTTTGACAAATACCGCCAGCTCCAGCTTCCCTACAGTGAGTGCCTAGAAGTCACAGCATTTTTCTCCTGCTGGTGCCCCCAGTGCTGGCCCTGGACTTGAGCAGCATCTCCGCACAGAGGTCGGAAGTTTCCTCCGCTTGCCCAGGCCCCCGGGCACTGCACTCCCAAACCCACCCTCCCTGGCCGCCTCTCGTTCTGAGGACTTTCTCATTCTGGCAATGAGATTGCTGCTCTGACTGGAGCCCCACGTCCCCATGCCAGCCAAGAAAATGTCTTTGGGAACAAACCTGGACGGATGTAGAGCTCATGTTACAGGCCTCCTCCTTCTAAGAATTATGATCTTGTTTTTTTCTTTTTATTGCACGTAGTGGGTTAGCATATTTTTCTGTATTCTATGGTTGTTTGAATGGTTACTCTATCCAATGCTTAATTTTTAGAGTCTTTTAAATCATTTCACAAATGGCCCATGGATTGAGACATTGTGAGAATCAGAGCCTTTTCATTACCTTTCGGGAATGAAGTAGGAATCTTTTGAGGAGGGACGGATAAAAGATGAACTGTCCTTCCACAGCTCATGCTGGTTACACGGCACAATGAACCGTGGTGACGGCTTGGCCGCTCAGTGCTGGGGCCTGGCACTGGGTTTTGTCATTTCCGTGTCGTGTTCTGTCCCCAACGAACACATATTTTTAAGGAGACTTAATTGTTTTTCTTACAGTCATTC
>NW_019158015.1:0-1965 GCF_002288905.1 Enhydra lutris kenyoni | reverse complement strand
CAGGGGCACCTGGGTGGATCAGGTCTTGATCTCAGGATCCTGGGATCGAGTCCCACGTCGGGGTCCCCACTCACTGTTCAGTCACCTTCTCCCTCTGCCTCTGCCTCCCCCTCTTCGCCTCTGTACTTGCATAAAATTGTTAAAAAAGAAAACAGAGAAAAGGAGATGAGGTAAAAGGCACGTTTTGAAGGTATTATTGATGAGTTTCCTTCCAATGAAGACCGGAAAAGATAAACAGTTCCTGTTTTCCTTGTAAATTTAACTCTAAAAGAAGGAACGTTTATGGTATCAGGTACCTGTCAAGTTTTCACTTGTTTTCCAACTACTGTAATATTGTTGGAAACAATAAACATTGAAAACTAATAAAAGCATGGTTCAGTGCAGGACAGTCTGTGCTTTTACCTAGGGCACTGGGTCTAGCAGAACTCAGAGAGCGGGATCCCAGCTCCTCCTTCTAGAAGGTCCTGAAGGTCAGCAGTTCCTGCATTCCTGGCCCAACCCAATGGAGCTCCAGCTCCTCTGAAGCTGAGTCACGATTTCTCCCCAGAAGCAAGTCGGCATCAGTAACAAACCAACCAGAGCATTTCTGATGCCGTGTCCCCTGACCTCTCAATCCAGAAACCTCTGAGTAAATAGGGCTTGTTCAAATACCCTCAGGAAAAATGAGGACCAAACCCTGGGAAAAGCCCCAATATGTAATCGCCTATACTTTCTCACCTACCAGCAAGTGCTGGGGAAGTTCCCAGAGCGCCCTCCCCAGCACTCAGCCAACAGGCGGATTCTCTGACACACCTCAGGAGGCAACAAGTTGCTGCAAAGCCCCCACGGTCTTCCCGGGGCATCGGGGGAACCGGCTGGAAATACAGCTCTGACTCTCTATCCTGGGGCAGTGAGACTGGAGCTGGATCCCTGGGAGGCTACAGAAGCCCTTCCTGCTGAGGCCCCTTGGGTCAGAAAAGCCGAAGGCGCGCCCTCTGCTGGCCATGGCTGCGCACGCAGAGAAACCACCCCCTTTCTGTTGGAGGTGCACAGGCTCCCTCTGCTGGACACCCTGGGAATCCCGGCAATGCTCGGGGTCATGGCATCTCAGCTGGAGGGACAGAGGGTGCTGTCTCTCTCCCTGACAGATCCTGAGGCTCCGCCCCACAACCCCATGCAAGAAGAGGTGGGCCCATCTTCCCAAGTGAAACAGCCGCTGCACAGCTCAGCCCCCGAGAGGTCTGAGCTGTGGGCTCAGGGAAATCTGATGCCCGGGATTCCCACCTTCTCTGGTCCAAGTGCTCAGAGCCCCTACCTAGACCTCCTCCACCCCAGTCCATTCTCCACCTCCACACACCTAGGCCAGCAACCTCTTTTCATCCTTCAAATTCTTTGTCTCTGCTTCTCTCTACCCTGTCCCCCTTACTTCCTGTCCCTTGCTAGCACTTGCCCAATCCCCCCACCACTCACTCAGTGTCTCACCCTGACAGTCTCTTTATCACTCCACAGATCCTCAGGCCTCCTGCTCTGTGCGGCTCTGTCCAGGGACACCACAGGGAACCACCTCTCCTGTCTCCCCCCTCTCCTGCCCTCATTCGGCCCAGGCCCTGTCACAGGCTGTGACAATGCCATTTACAAAGGCTGCTCAGGCTGACCCTGACTGCTGCAGTGCAGTTACCAGCTGCTCCTGGGCAGCATGTGGACAGACTGACCTTGATACTTCGGTGGCCCAGCCATGACCGCAAAGCTGCTGGAGGATGGCTGCGTCCATGACCTGGGAAGAAGGAGGACTTTGCAGGATCCAGCAGCTCTGCTGCAGAAGGGACTGGCAAAAAGGGCCTAAAAGGGGACAGAAGCATACCCCCAACTCCTCTTGCTGCTGAGGACGGGATGGGTCTCCTGTCATTGACCTCTGCCCTGTCCATCCCTCAACAGGGAACCTGTGGGAGGACTGAGGGGCATCATGGGTCTCACCAAGAAAACTGC
>NW_019158014.1:531-1966 GCF_002288905.1 Enhydra lutris kenyoni | reverse complement strand
TTACTGATAGAGAATATGTTTTATTAGGTACAAAGTAGTGGTTGCCCGTACCCTGATTAAATATTACTCAATGATGTTTCAGAACACAAGGTAAAAAAGTGCTCATACTCACACCTAATATAAATTTGCCATTCTCCATAAACTGAAGATATTGCCTCCCTTTCCCACAGACGTTACGAAATTTACATTTAGCATTTTAGAGATTTACAGTTTAATTTTTTAAATATAGTTTAATTCATTACTGTAACCTAAGTTCATAGTAAATACTACAGTGAAGCCACTATACTTACTTAACCACATTAATAGTCACGAGTCATGTTTTAGGTTGGTTATATATATGTATATATATATACATGCATATACATATATATATACATATATATGCATGTATATATATATATACATACATACACAGACATATGTCCTCCGAAAAGTTGGAGGACGACGCTCAACCACAAACCCTCCCTCAACTCTGCTCCAGGAAAGCTCCCCTGTGCCGGGGCCCTGGGTGGACCCCAACATCTTGGCGCATTTTCCGGGTGGCTGCGACATGCCCCGAACAAGAAAAGGCCTTCGGCCACGGGGAACAGGGCGGTCCCCAGGGCCACCCAATGCTGGCCAATTCTCACCAGCGTTCTGCCCAAATCGATCCCGATTTGGGCAGAACGCTGGTGAGAATTGGCCGGAAAACACCTGGCAAACTCACTTCGGGCACCACACGTCTGCAGATCCTCCCCCTGGGTCTGGCCCGGGATCCCAGTGGTCGCATCCCAACCCCGCCAGAAAGCCCTCCGTGAGTCAGGCAAAGGCGAGGCCAACCCCTCCTGCTCCTCAGCCACTGGGGATCCCTCCCTGATGCCTGCCCATTCCGGGGCCTGGGCACGAACCCTCGCCTGCTTTCGCAGCCTTCTGTTTCCAGGTTCCTGTCCCTCGGGGCCTCCAACTGGGGAACACTGAGACCTGCGCCACAAGTCCTACTACCACCCCAGAGTAAACAGTGCCTTTCAGAGCTGCGCACAAGCCTTTGAGTGAGAGAGAACACTCGTTCACCCACAGAGGCCAGCCCCATCCCTGGGCTCCCCACCGCCCAAAAAATCGGAGGCAGATGCCTGGCCACAACCCCTCCCTCAACTCTGCTCCGGGAAAGCACCCCTGCGCAGGGGCCCCGGGTGGGAGGCGCCGTCTTGGCGTGTTTTCTGGGTGGCAGCGACATGCCCCGAGCCGTGACATGCCCCAGCCGCGACATGTCCCCCGGGGGACAGGGCGGTCCGCAGGGCTGCCCGACGCCGGTGTATTCTCAGGAACATTCTGCCCAAATCGATCCCGATTTTGGCAGAACGCTTGTGAGAACTGGCCGGAAAATGCCCGGTGAACTCGCTTTGGGTGCCGCACATCTGCAGGACCGCGCCCTGGGCCTGGCCCGAGGTCCCGAGTG
>NW_019158014.1:0-431 GCF_002288905.1 Enhydra lutris kenyoni | reverse complement strand
TGCCAAAATCGGGATCGATTTGGGCAGAACGCTTGTGAGAACTGGCCGGAAAATGCCCGGTGAACTCGCTTTGGGTGCCGCACATCTGCAGGACCGCGCCCTGGGCCTGGCCCGAGGTCCCGAGTGGTCGCGTCAGAATCCCGGCAGAAAGCCCTCCAGGAGTCAGGCGCAGGCGAGGCCGAAGCCTCCTCCTCCTCAGCCTCATGGGGTCCCCTCTCTGGCACTGGCAGATGGGGCTGCGACAGCCCCGAGGCCTGGGCACGAACCCTAGCCTGCTTTCTCAGCCTTCCGTTTCCAGGGTCCTGTCCCTTGGGGCCTCCAACTGGGGAACCCCAAGTCCCACACCATCAGTCCCTGTGCCATCCCGGCACCAATGGTGCCTTTTGAGATGCGGAAAAGCCTGGGAGTGAGTGAAACTTTGGTGCCCCCCT
>NW_019158013.1:0-1966 GCF_002288905.1 Enhydra lutris kenyoni | reverse complement strand
GTGAAGTGTGTAAACCTGGCGATTCACAGACCTGTACCCCTGGGGATAAAAATATATTATATGTTTATAAAAAATAAAATTAAAAAAAATTAACAAAACAGGAAACAACAAATGTTGGCAAGGATGTGGAGAAAGGGGAACTTTCTTAACTGTTGGTGGGAATGCAAGCTGATACAGCCATTCTGGGAAAACAGTGTGAAGTTTCCTCAAGATGTCAAGAATAGAGCTACCCTAAGACCTGGCAATTGCACTACTAGATATTTACCCCAAAGATATAGATGTAGTGAAAAGAAGGGGCACATGCACACGATGTTCATAGCAGCAATGTCCACAAAGGCCAAAGTGTGGAAGGAGCCAAGATGCCCTTCAACAGATGAATGGATAAAGAAGATGTGGTACATACACACAATAGAGTATTATTCAGCCATCGGAGACAATGAATACCTACCATTTCCATTGACATGGATGGAACTGGAGATTATGTTAAGTGAAGTAATCAAGCAGAGAAAGACAATTATCATATGGTTTCACTCATATGTGGAATATAAGCAATGGCACAGGACCATAGAGGAAGGGAGGGAAATCCAAAAGGGGAGAAATCAGAGAGGGAGATGAACCATGAGAGAGTATGGACCCCGAAAAACAATCTGAGGGTTTCAGAGGGGAGGAACGTGGAGGAGGGGATAATGGGGTGATGGTATTGAGGAGGTCACGTGCTATGATGAGCACTGGGTGTTATATATAACAATGAATCATTGAACACTACATCAAAAACTAATTATGGTCTGATAGCCATTTGTATGTCTTCATTGGAGAAGTGTATGTTCATATCTTCTGCCCATTTTTTTATATGCACTACTGGGTATTTACCCTAAAGATACAGATGTAGTGAAAAGAAGGGCCATCTGTACCCCAATGTTTATAGCAGCAATGGCCACGGTCGCCAAACTCTGGAAAAAACCAAGATGCCCTTCAATGGATGAATGGATAAGGAAGGTGTGGTCCATATATACGATGGAGTATTATGCCTCCATCAGAAAGGATGAATACCCAACTTTTGTAGCAACATGGACGGGATTGAAGAGATTATGCTGAGTGAAATAAGTCAAGCAGAGAGAGTCAATTATCATGTGGTTTCACTTCTTTGTGGAGCATAACAAATAGCATGGAGGACAAGGGGAGGTAGAGAGGAGAAGGGAGTTGAGGGAAATTGGAAGAGGAGGTGAACCATGAGAGAGTATGGACTCTGAAAAACAATCTGAGGATTCTGAAGGGGCGGGGGGTAGGAGGTTGAGGGAACCAGGTGGTGGGTATTAGAGAGGGCACAGATTGCATGGAGCACTGGGTGTGGTGCAAAAACAATGAATACTATTAGGCTGAAAAGAAATTTAAAAAAACTAATTATGTACTATACAGTGGTTAACTGAACATAATTTTTAAAAAATTTTTCAGTAAAGAGCTTGAATAACAGAAATGGACCAAGCAGGAGAATGAGTGAACTCAAAGACAGATAAATTGAAATTATCCAGTCAAATGATCAAAAAGAAAAGAGAATAAAAAAATTCTGTGGGACTTCTAGGACACCATTAAGAGAATTAATCTACACATTATTAGAGTACCAAAGAAGAGAAGGAGAAAGGGGCAGAAAGCTTATTTAAGGTGATAATGGCTGAGAACTTTCCAAATCCAGGGAGAAATTTGGACATCCAAATTCATGATATTTGTAATTCTACAAACAATTTCAATCCTCAACGAGATCTTCTCCAAGGCTTTACAATAAAACTGTTTAAAAATGAAAGAATCTTGTATCCATTTTGAGTTTATCTTTGTGTACGGTGTAAGAGAATGGTCGAGTTTCATTCTTCTACATATAGCTGCCCAGTTTTCCCAGCACCATTTACTGAAGAGACTGTCTTTTTTCCACTGTATATTTTTTCCTGTTTTGTCGAAGATTAACTGACCATAG
>NW_019158012.1:776-1967 GCF_002288905.1 Enhydra lutris kenyoni | reverse complement strand
CAGTGGGCAGGTAAAGAGGAGTGGGAAAGGCGGACTGATATCGGAAGGTAAACAAGAGGGGGAGGGAGCCACCAGAGGTGACCGGTTGGAAAGTAATACCCCTAATACGAGCGAGAGTGCCCTGCGTCTGGGGACCAGCATTAACTAGGAGACTGGTTGAAAGCACTCCAAAAGAGCAAAAGATCGTGGCGGGGGTGGGGGGGGGGGATTGTGGGAATCAGGGCAGCTAGGGACAGAGGCTTAAGTCCCCGGTCCCAGTACAGCCTCCCCTGGCACTGAGCCAGAGAGAGTGCGGTGGAGAAACCAGGTCTTGGTCCCTGAGCAGTCAGTGCACCTGAGATTGCGTGGGTTCTGGCCCCTGTGAGGGGATGGGAGCCACGACGGCAGAACGCACAAGCCCTGCTACAGAGCCTGAGATGCACCAGCCCCTCATCCTCCCCTGAGAGAGGTACAAAGGCCCCGCTGGCACTCTTTGACACATGCCATTGTTTTAGAGCCTAAGACTCGCTCCCCAAACTCTCCACTGAGAGAGGTGCGCGAAGGCCCAGCTTGGTGCTTTCAGACCTGTGCCCCGTTCTCAGAGCCTGAGACGCGCGAGCGACCCACAGCCTCCCCTGAAAGAGATGCGCGCAAGCCAGGCGCTCTTAGACCCAGAAAGACCAGGCACTCCCAGCCCAGGCCAGCGGGGAAATCTCAGTGTTCAATCGCTGCTTGGAACCTCTCTGGTGGTCTGGAGCTGCCCAAACAGCTGCCGCTGCTTTGGTTTTGGGTACAAGCAGAAGATCCTGCGTCCCTAGGGACTGCGATAGGGAAGCTGCTCTGCAAGTGGCCAAGGGGGGATTTATATGGGCTCTGCAACACCCACAGAAGAACAGACTGAGGCTTCTCTCTGAGTGGGAGGTCAGGATGCAGTTTGCTTTCCTCTAAACCTACAAAAACCATCAAAAGCGGTCAAGGCAAGAGGAAAAAAAAAAAAGGAAAAAAAAGGTGAGCAAACATAAAAACCTCCATAGAACAAAAGCCTGAAAAAACCGGTTTCCTCAGAGCCCACCCCCTTGAGGGGGACTGGTGGACTTAACTCAGGGAACATTATTGACTGAAAACCCACGTGGCAGGGCCCTCCCCCAGAAAACCAACCAAGAAAGAAAAAAAAAAAAAAAGACTACAAGAGAACCACCACCACTACTTCAT
>NW_019158012.1:0-676 GCF_002288905.1 Enhydra lutris kenyoni | reverse complement strand
CTGTATTTTTCTTCTGTTGGGCATTCCTCCTCCTAGTCATTTTGGTGAGAGATGACTGAACAGATGTAGCTGGTTATAGCGACTGTGGTGCAGTCTGGGTGCACCCTGGAATACTTCTGAGCAATCAGGATTCCCCACCCAAATGAGAGAAAAAAGAAAAGAAAAAGAAAAAAAAAAAGAGAGAGAGAGAATGACAGGAAAGAAAGGGAAGATGAAAGAGAAGTTTCAGCCCAAATGGGCCCCAAGGTAAGATTTATGAGGTATACAAACAAAAACAGACAAACAAAAAGACTGATAAAAGTATATAACAAGAGAAAAAAATATATATATATGCAAATAAAGGAAGAACCTTGTCGAAAAGAACCCCAAGTGTAAGATTTATATATTACCAGGACAAACACAAAAACACAGAAACACTGGTGGAGGAAAAAGATGGGAGAGTGGTTATAAATTCTCAGTGTGGGCGAGGAAGGTTGTTTTGATTCTTCCTGGATATATCTTGATATCTTTGTTAAAGGACTCAACTTTCCTAGGCTAAAGGGGGATTAAAAATTGGTTTACCTATAGGGGTAGTATTGATTGGGGAAAGGGGATTACTTTGAAGTTTAACTCTATATGAATATTAGAAAATAAAAATAAAAAAGGAATAAACTAGACTAAACTAAACTAAAATTAA
>NW_019158011.1:543-1968 GCF_002288905.1 Enhydra lutris kenyoni | reverse complement strand
CAGGCAATACAATGGCACTAAATTCATCTCTCTCAATAGTTACCCTGAATGTTAATGGGCTAAATGCCCCAATCAAAAGACACAGGGTAACAGAATGGATGAAAAAAAAAAAATCAATATGTTGCCTACAAGAAACTCATTTTAGACCTGAAGACACCTCCAGATTTAAAGTGAGGGGTTGGAAAACAATTTACCATGCTAATGGATATCAGAAGAAAGCTGGGGTGGCAATCCTTATATCAGATCAATTATATTTTAAGCCAAAGACTATAATAAGAGATGAGGAAGGACACTATATCATACTCAAAGGGTCGGTCCAACAAGAAATTCTAACAATTTTAAATATCTATGCCCCTAACGTGGGAGCAGCCAACTATATAAACCAACTAATAACAAAATCAAAGAAACACATCAACAATAATACAGTAATAGCAGGAGACTTTAACACTCCCCTCACTAAAATGGACAGATCATCCAAGCAAAAGAGCAACAAGGAAATAAAGGCCTTAAATGACACACTGGACCAGATGGACATCACAGATATATTCAGAACATTCCATCCCAAAGCAACAGAATACACATTCTTCTCTAGTGCACATGGAACATTCTCCAGAATAGATCACATCCTGGGTCATAAATCAGATCTCAACCGTATCAAAAGATTGGGATCATTCCCTGCATATTTTCAGACCACAAAGCTCTGAAGTTAGAACTCAATCACAAGAGGAAATTTGGAAAGAACCCAAATACATGGAGACTAAACAGCATCCTTCTAAAGAATGAATGGGTCAACCAGGAAATTAAAGAAGAATTGACAAAATTCATGGAAACAAATGATAATGAAGACACAATGGTTCAAAATCTGTGGAACACAGCAAAGGCAGTCCTGAGAAGAAAATATATAGCGGTACAAGCCTTTCTTAAGAAATAAGAAAGGTCTCAAGTACACAACCTAACCATACACCTAAAGGAGCTGGAGAAAGAACAAGAAAGAAAGCCTAAACCCAGCAGGACAAGAGAAATCATATAGATCAGAGCAGAAATCAATGAAATAGAAACAAAAAAAAAATAGAACAAATCAACGAAACTAGGATCTGGTTCATTGAAAGAATTAATAAGGTTGATAAAGCCCTGGCCAGACTTATCAAAACGAAAAGAGAAAGGACCCAAATAAATAACATCATGAATGAAAGAGGAGAGATCACAATTAACACCAAAGAAATACAAACAATTATAAGAAAATACTATGAGCAACTCTACGCCAACAAATTTGACAATCTGGAAGAAATGGATGCATTCCTAGAGACATATAAACTACCACACCTGAACCAGGAAGAAATAGAAAACCTGAACAGACCCATAACCAGTAAGGAGATTAAAGCAGTCATCAAAAATCTCCAAACAAACAAGAGCCCAGGGCCAGAC
>NW_019158011.1:0-443 GCF_002288905.1 Enhydra lutris kenyoni | reverse complement strand
TGAGCAACTCTACGCCAACAAATTTGACAATCTGGAAGAAATGGATGCATACCTAGAGACATATAAACTACCACACCTGAACCAGGAAGAAATAGAAAACCTGAACAGACCCATAACCAGTAAGGAGATTAAAGCAGTCATCAAAAATCTCCAAACAAACAAGAGCCCAGGGCCAGACACCTTCCCAGGGGAATTTTACTAAACATTTAAAGAAGAACTAATTCCTATTCTCCTGAAACTGTTCCAAAAAATAGAAATGGAAGGAAAACTTCCAAACTCATTTTATAAGGCCAGCATCACCTTGATCCCAAAACCAGACAAGGGTCCCATCAACAAACAGAATTACAGACCAAATCCCTGATGAACACAGATGCGAAAATTCTCACCAAAATACTAGCCAATAAGATTCAACAGTACATTAAAAGGATTATTCACCACGACCA
>NW_019158010.1:0-1968 GCF_002288905.1 Enhydra lutris kenyoni | reverse complement strand
ATGAAGAATGATGTTGAGGATTTTTTTCATGTGTCTGTAAGCCATTTGTGTGTTCTTTGCAGATTTTTCTGTTCATTTCTTCTGGCAGTTTCTTGATTGGGCTTTTTGGGGTTGGTTATTGAGTTTGATGAGTTTTTCTTAGATTTTGGAATATTTCCATCACAGAGAAACCTGGGCTATGTATCACTCAATGCTCATTCCCTCACCCCAGTCCCAGCAACCACTGTTTTTATCTCTGTCTTTGGTACCTTACATCATCTGGGATTTTCATATGCCTGGTATCTTACATTATGGACTTCTCTGTCTGGCTACAGAACGTAGGAAAGATATAAAAATCTTTTTTTCCCCAATTTTTATGTTTAAAAAACAAAACAAACAAACAAACAAAAAAACCATTTTATTAAACCAAATGTTTCTGAAACAGCAATGATCATGGGAAGAATGAACTACTTTCATTATCTGGAATTGTGTTCCCTATCATAAGGATACCTTGAAAAGCAGAAACCAGGGAAATGTCTGGGTCCATGAGACACCTTCAAATTATTACATTTTCCTGCATAGGCCACGTTTAAACTATTTCCGTGAGCATATTAAAAAATTTTTAACATTACATCTTAAATCTTCCCATTTTTTTACTAACGAGTCAGGAAATAATGTAAATAATTCTTTAAGTTTAGGCAGACTATATTTATGTAGTAAAATAATGATGTAAATATGAATAAATGAAGACACATTCCTTTTTCCATGAAATAATCACCCATAACGGATGGTGTCCTCTTTCCATGCTTTTCCCTCTGGATTTAGTGTGTGCTTGCTTGCATGCACATGTGTGTGCAAAGACGGGGCAGGCGGCAGGGAGACTTTTAGGGTTGGGCTCTTGTTCTACCTGATGTCCCTACAGTGGACAGGCATGGTTGCTTCTGTCCCCTTGGACATTCTCAGTGACAGCACTCAAATCACCATCTGTTGAACAACTGAGCCATTTCCAATTGTTTGACTCACATCATTAAATTAATAAGTACGTCTGTGTCATAAATCTCTGTTCTTTATGTCTGATTCCTATAAACACCATTTCTGGAACACACATTAACCACATGTTAACCACATGTTAACCACACATGGAGGACATGCTGCAGGCTCATCTCTCTACACTCTATTTATCCAGCGCAGCCTTCCTTGGGAAAGGGGAATCTGGAGTCTATAGATGAGACGTGAAACCATAAGGAGAAGCCAGTAGTGAGTCCATTGCTTACGGAAATGACCATAGAGCAGGGAAGAGCTTTCCCACATCCCCCTCATGTGTCATCCCCCACAAGCATCCTTGCCCCGTATCCTGGAACACACATCACCCAGGCCCTGCCCAGTAATATGCTCCAGCCACTCCAGCTCGTTGTGCTCTTTAAATCAGATTCTAACCTGAGCAACCATGCCCTGCTCCAGGCCGGCAGAGGAGTGCAGACCAGGCCACTCCTACCAGATTGCTCCCTGTACTTCCTAGCTAGACCATATCATCTCAGGAAAGAAGCTCTAAGGACAGCGCAAGTCAGTGAGTTACAGACTTGTGTTCATCCAGATGTAGTTTTAGTGGCAACAGCAAAAGCCACTTGAACCTGTGTGAAGAAGAGAAGCCCTTACAAAGCACATTGGCTGCTCATGGAAGCTGCAGTATGGAAAGAGGCTCTACCAAGGGTTTTGGCACCGGATATTGTTTGTCCACAGCCCTCAGGCTCCCCTAGCAATGGGCCCATACCCCTGTCTGCCCCAATCTTGGTATCCCTCAAATTCACCTTGTGTGAGAGAGGAAGCTCTGCTTCCAGCTCAAGACACCATGTGAGAAAAAGGGGGAGATCACTCTCTTCCCACAATGTTGGGTAAGGGGAATGCACATAATCTGAAGCTTCTTGAGAAGCCATGGTAGTATTCCCTGCTTCTCTGCCACAAGATGGAGCTAACCAGACACAGAAGGTA
>NW_019158009.1:0-1968 GCF_002288905.1 Enhydra lutris kenyoni | reverse complement strand
CTCGCAGTGCATCTTCCATAGGGAATGGCATAAATATGGTAGCAGTCGTCTTATCTTAATTCTAACAGCTATATATGAGAATATTGTTTGTCTCCTCCTCCAAAATTCTTGGGAACAGTGTGTCCTACACTTCAGTAGCTGACTTGCAAAGGAGGCAGTCTCCCAAACTGGAATTCTGTTGTGAATTCTAGGAAAGGCTGACCCATTCATCCGCCATTGCCAAGAAGGGTTTTTATTTATCACCAGTGATGAGACGGTGGCTTCTACGAACATCTGAGAGTCGAGAATAAATATCTAGGTGGAAGTGCAGAAGAACATGCTATTTCCTTAACCTTCTGGCACCCACCGTGCCCTCTACCTTTCCCCAACTCTCATTCCTGAACCCATTCCGCTGTCCTAACAGTTTCCTTCCTCGACAAGGCAGAAGTCCACACAGCCCCCTTCGCATTCACTCTCTTGACCTCTCAGCCTTTCACACAACAGCTTTCTGTTCTGCTGTCATCTCATCTTAAAGGTTTTCCAAAGGAGCAGCAGAAGAAAGCAAGTAGAAGGCAAAAATGCAATGAAATCTCTAGGTTTTGCAGAACCCCCTGCAAGAGAGGCTTTGCTCGGATTTCCATCCAATGTGATAGAATAGCAGCTGTGGCTGAAAGGAAACAGAAAGCAGGATCAGGTTGAAGGGTGGCCTAGTGAAGCTCTTTCCAGGAAGACAGCCCCCTGATGGCCAAATGCGACTAAGGTGACCCATTTTGGTGACCAAAATGGGACTTCTTCTTAGAATGTCCCTTCCAGCTACAAAAACCTACTTGTGGACATCCAGAGATTCTAATGCTGTCAAAAACCCGTTTCCTTACTCTATGACAAAGAGTAAGTCTTGCCCTGAAATCCCTATGGCCACAGTCTGTTTCAATCCCAATGTTCTTGATTATTAAAGACTGGAAAGTGTTGAAGAACCAAGCAGCAAAAACCAAATGCAGGGGCGAGGGGAGTGAGCACCACTGCCAACATTTTTTTAAAGATTTTCTTTCTTTTTTTTTTTTAATTTTTTATTTTTTACAAACATATAATGTATTTTTATCCCCAGGGGTACAGGTCTGTGAATCGCCAGGTTTACAAACTTCACAGCACTCACCAATGTCCATAACCCCACCCCCCTCTCCCAAATGCCCTCCCCCCAGCAACCCTCAGTTTGTTTTATGAGATTAAGAGTCCCTTATGGTTTGTCTCCCTCCCAATCCCATCTTGTTTCATTTATTCTTCTCCTACCCTCTTAACCCCCCCATGTTGCATCTCCACTTCCTCATATCAAGGAGATCATATGATAGTTGTCTTTCTCTGATTGACTTATTTTGCTAAGCATGATACCCTCTAGTTCCATCCACATCGTGGCAAAAGGCAAGATTTCATTTCTTTTGATGGCTGCATAGTATTCCATTGTGTATATATACCACATCTTCTTTATCCATTCATCTGTTGATGGACATCTAGGTTCTTTCCATAGTTTGGCTATTGTAGACATTGCTGCTATAAACATTTGTGTGCACGTGCCCCTTCAGATCACTACGTTTGTATCTTTAGGGTAAATACCCAGTAGTGCAATTGTTGGGTCATAGGGTAGCTCTATCTTCAACTTTTTGAAGAATCTCCATGCTGTTTTCCAGAGTGGTTGCACCAGCTTGCATTCCCACCAACAGTGTAGGAGGGTTCCCCTTTCTCCGCATCCTCGCCAGCATCTGTCATTCCCTGACTTGTTAAATTTAACCATTCTGACTGGTGTGAGGTGGTATCTCATTGTGGTTTTGATTTGTATTTCCCTGATGCCGAGTGATGTGGAGCAATTTTTCATGTGTCTGTTGGCCATCTGGATGTCCTCTTTGTAGAAATGTCTGTTCATATCTTCTGCCCATTTCTTGATTGGATTATTTGTTCTTTGGGTGTTGAGTTTGCTAAGTTCTTTATAGATTTTGG
>NW_019158008.1:0-1969 GCF_002288905.1 Enhydra lutris kenyoni | reverse complement strand
GGTTTCACCCCTTATCCTTGTACTCCCTGGAGCTTGGCATGCAGGGGGCCACATCATTGTAAGTCCCTGTGGGCTGGCCACTGCCATGTGGTCTCTTGGAAAGTGACAATTCAGAACTACTCTATCAACCCGGGGGATATAGGCATTTACAGGCAGCAAATATAACGTGATTTCTTTAAAATAATTTCTACCTGGGGCACCTGGGTTTCTCAGTCACTTAAGCAGTTGCCTTCAACTCAGGTCCAGGCCCTGGGATCCAACCCATGTCTAGCTCCCTGCTCAGGGGAGGAGCGCCTGCTTCTGCCTCTGCCCTGGCCTGTCACTCTGCGTGCTTGGGAGCTCTGTCTCTCTGCCAAAGAAGTGAGTAAAATCGTTACAAAATAAGCAAGTTAATAAAAATGAAACGTAAGTGAAGATATTTTATGAGTTCTGCAACATAATACTACGGGAGGGGGAACAAAACCAAACTAGTAACAGCATATATTTACACACGACAATACAATCGTCATGCTGCTTCAGGTAACAAAATTATACCCTTTTATCAAATTGATATCTAGATAGAACATTTTTCTGGCACAGTTTTGGAAAACTTTCTTAATATTGATATGAAAATATGTACTTTTAAAGAAATTAAGTTTTGAATAATATCAAGTAATCTCTGTCATTTTGGCAAATGTCAGATAACAATTAATTGGAGTTTACGACTTGGCAAGGGTTTCCTTGTTGGTGGTGATGTGAAGACAAGTATAGTTATTTAGAGTACCTTAGAGACTACAATGGAGGAAATTGGGTGGATTTCTGACGTTCTGTCAAAATAGACTTTTTTTTAAGATTTTACTTATTTATTTGACAGATAGAAATCACAAGTAGGCAGAGGCAGGCAGAGAGAGAGGAGGAAGCAGGGTCCTTGTGGAGCAGAGAGCCCAACATGGGACTCGATCCCAAGACCCTGAGATCATGACCTGAGCTGAAAGCAGAGGCTTTAACCCACTGAGCCACCCAAGCACCCCCAAAATAGACATTTTATTTCTGACAGCTGGGGCTGGTTCTTTGGAAAGAAATTTTCAAAAAAGACTGAATTAAAAACCCATCGATTTCAGGAATCTGAATTTAAGGTGAGGTGTTGGAGGCTATGGCATGGTTGGTGCCGTGGATCAAACCAGGCCCTGACTTGTGTCTCCTTTAAAGTCTGGACACCTTAGCAAGTGGTTAAGGATGGGAAAGTTGAGTAACACTGAGAATGGGTCCGTGCTGTGTGTTGTGTGCTCGCCTACGTGACTTCCCACATGCTCTCCCTACAGAAGGGAACAATGTGGTCAGGGTCATGAGTTCTTAGTTGGTCTTTGTCGTTCCTGTACCTCCCATAACCCACTCTCTGGTTGATTGTCTTGATAATGGCTTTAGCCAAGACTACCTGGCATCACGAGGTTTGCTTGTAGTTACTGTAAACTTGTTATAGAAACTTGCGGTCATCTGACTAGATACTGCTGTATTACTCCTCCTATTGTGGTCTGCCTTATAAATGATTATAAGATGTGGAATAAAATCGGTACTGTTGGACATCATCCTCAGTGCTCCTCCTGCCCCCATCTCTTTGTCTCTTAATTTCTTTTCACCATCCTCTTACCCTCACATTTCCTGGCTGATTTATCATGCCGGCCGTGACAAGTGGCGCCTGAACAGGGACCGTGAGCATGTTTCAAGGGAGCGTGCAAGTACAGGTTAGTGTAGAGTGGTTATCAAGATTTCGGTAAGAGGAGCCCAGGTTGATGGATGACGGCAGGAGTAAAATAATATGGGGCAGTCTCATTCTATGGAACAGGAGGATCTTTTTGTTACGGCATTGCAGGCCCTTTTAAAGAAGGGGTCTAAGCACTCAAAGAAGGCCTTACAGCAATTTTTTGGTGTGGTGTCTGATCTTCGTCCTTGGTTCCCTAAAGGAGGAATGGTAAATTTACAAATTTGGCAG
>NW_019158007.1:0-1970 GCF_002288905.1 Enhydra lutris kenyoni | reverse complement strand
ATTCATTCCACATACACCAAACATTTTTTGTATTAGTTCCTACTCTATGGATATCATCGAGGGAGGAAACATTGTGGTTGGAAATGAAAAAGACGCTCTGCTTGCCGTTCTTGGTACAAAATGTAGCAGCACCCCATGAGATGTGATGGGCAGAGAGCTGGACCCTGGTACCAAGAATGTGCACCGCAAACACCCGCCGTGGTTCAACAGGTCGATTTTATCTCCCACCTGTTGTGGATAAAGCCGCTGAGACTCTCAGAATTTCAGTGACTCCCCGAAGCTGCTACCACTGGCAGGTGGCAGTTGAACCTCGTTCTGATTCCAAAGCCTGCGTCCTGTCCATGGGACAACTCTTCCTCCCTGAGTTCATCTGTGAGCAGAAATGCAAGGGAACATTTATGATTGAAGGATGAGTTCAATCAGTTAAAAGTGCTGGTAAAGAGTGAAGATATTTTATAATAAAATAAATAAGGAGATGAAGTGGGCAGTTTACCAGTGTCCTGGGATCCCCAGCAGCCACTGTGGGTGGGAATCTGAGCTGTTGGTATGCATAGTCAGAGTCATGCCTCTGTCAGGCCCCGGACATAAAATGGTAGAGTTGTCACAAGGCTCCAGCTCAGTCTTTCTTGTCTGTTATGTTTGGAGGCAATGGCTCCGCCTGAACCCATTAACTCAAGAGATTTCGGCCAAAGCCCTTTCCTTCCCTGACCGCGCACCACTCTGCATGGAGACGATCGGCTTTCCATCTCCATGAAACCACCACAGCTTGCCTCCCCATCTTTCATCACCTAAATGAGGGCAGTTCATGTTTAAGAGGAGAGAATAGGGAACATAATGATGGATAAATTATAAGTTTGGGGATCCGAAAAGTCAAACTGTGTAAATATGTATTTTAAACCACAAACAGAATGTGAAAGCATCTTTCCCATTAACTCACTCACTGAAATTACAGAGTGTAATGTGAGCCAACGCCCACGGGTTGGTTATGATGTTTTCAGATTTAGAACAGCAAATGATAAATGTCCTTCCCTCAGACAAAGAAGCGATTGACACAGCTTTTCAGCGTAGTCACTGTCGATACTGGCGATGGAAAGCAAACTGAATGCTGGGGGAGGAGGGAGGTCGTGAAATCCCTGGAGAGCGGAGGCACGGGCTCCTGCTAAGCTTTCCCTGGCCACTGTGACTCGTCTCCGGGCACAGGGCAGCCCCTCCAAGTGCTGGATACTTGGGTGCGGTTGCCCAGCAAGGCTCCCTGCATTAGAGGATGGGCTTGTTTTCTTAAGTATTAGCTTTATCTTGCCAAGGGTTGGTGGCTGACAGCCGAAGGGAAGCCAGTATCACTTTGGCTAGGTTTGGCTTGAGGATGTATGGCTTGTTCAGCAGCTGTTTCATAGTCAGGTTGCATATGGGTAGCAGTAGAAAAGAGAGGTTAAAAGGATGTGGGGAAATTGGAACCTTTGTGGTCTTGGTGGGGATGCAGAGTGCTATGGAAAGCCGCGTCATAGTCCCTCCAAAAATTAAAAATAGAATTGTGGTATGATCCAACAATTACCCTTCTGGGTACAGATCCAAAAGAATTAACAGCAGGGTCTCAAAAGGATATCTGTGCACCCATCTACAGTAGCTGAAGGATGGAAGCAAGCCAGCTGCCCAGTGACAGATGAATGAATAAATAAAAAGTGGTCTCTGCTCACAGTGGAATATTACTCATCCTTGAAAAGGGGAGGAAATTCTGACACATGCTGTGATGAGGATGAAGCTTGAAGACATTATGCCAGGTGAAATAAGCCCATCACAGAAAGGCGAATACCGTGTGATTCCATTTCTGGGAGATAACTAAAGTAGTGGAAAGTAGAACGGTGGATGTCACCATTCTGGAAATTAACTCCTTGACCATATCTTCAAGATTCTCTTCCTCCTTCTCATAGTCTAGGATAAAATGAACAATGTCTTAATCTATCCTTGCTGTG
>NW_019158006.1:0-1970 GCF_002288905.1 Enhydra lutris kenyoni | reverse complement strand
TATAATTTATTATATATTGACATGTATTAAGTCATATTATTAAGTGCAACTTATAAACACCAATGTGTAATTACAATTATATCAATGGCTAATAGAAAACTTTATTTTTTAATAGAAAACTTTAAAATATAGCACAATATAGTTTATATGTTACATTCAAATTTTTAACATACTTTTGATTTTTTTAAATGTTTCATATGTATATATGTCTATATCTGTATCTATATTTATATATCTATATTTGTCTGTATCTACCTATGTACCTTTTTCTCCTCCTCTCTCTCCCTCTCTATTATCTATCTACCAATACCGTCTTGGTTTCTCAAACTTGCCACTATTCATATTTTGGGCAGGATATTGGGTCTTGTAGGATGTTTAGAAATATAATATAATACATTATATTTTATTATATAATATATAATAAACTGACCTTTAACTGTGAGTAGCCAGTAGAACCCTACCTTCCAGTTGTGACAACTTAAATGTCTTCTGATAAAATATTATCTGGTTAGTAAAATCATTTCAGTTGACAACCACTATCTGTGTTTATGTGTATTAGTGTTCTTTCAAGAAGGGTTTATTTTCAAATATCTGAAGTTGGAAAGTTTGAATGTATTTTTCATGCTAGTTTTGCATGCTAAAAATCACTCAGGTGATAATGCATGAAATCTATTGACCATGCTGATGTCTCTATCCAGAACAGGTTTCCTGATAAGCCTGCATGGAAACTCAAAATCTTACAGTGCTCAATGAGTTCATTCTCATGGGGATCACAGACAAACCCGAGCTGCAGGCTCCATTATTTGGGCTGTTCCTCATCATCTATTTGATCTCAGTGGTGGGCAACCTAGGCATGATCATCCTCACCAAGGTGGACTCCAGGCTCCAAACACCCATGTACTTCTTCCTCAGACACCTGGCTTTTACAGATCTTGGTTACTCAACAACTGTGGGACCCAAAATGTTAGTAAATTTTGTTGTGGATCAAAATACAATTTCCTATTATTTTTGTGCTGTACAACTAGTTTTCTTTCTTGTGTTCATTGTTAGTGAACTTTTTATTCTAACAGCAATGTCCTATGACCGCTACGTGGCCATCTGTAACCCTCTGCTCTACCCTGTCATCATGTCCCAAAGGGTGTGTTACGTGCTGGTGGCCGTCCCCTACCTCTACAGCACATTTGTTTCTCTCCTAGTCACCATAAATATTTTTAGTTTATCCTTCTGTGGCTACAATGTCATCAGTCACTTTTACTGTGATTGTGTCCCCTTGTTATCTTTGCTTTGCTCAAATACACAGGACACTGAAATAATTATTCTGGTCTTAGCTGGTTTTGATTTGATTTCATCCCTTCTGATAGTTCTTGTGTCTTACCTGCTGATCCTGGTAGCCATCATCAGGATGAACTCAGCTGAGGGTAGGCACAAGGCGTTTTCCACCTGTGGGTCCCACCTTACAGTGGCCACAGTGTTCTATGGGACTTTGATATTTATGTATGTGCAACCCAAGTCCAGTCATTCCTCTGACACCGATAAAGTGGCATCTGTATTTTATACCCTTGTTATCCCCATGCTGAATCCCTTGATCTATAGCTTGAGGAACAAGGATGTAAAATATGCAAGACAAAGGATGTGGAAAAAAATAACTAGTATTTTTTCCTAAAATTCACTGTCAAATATGATTCCTATAAACTAGGTTATGGACTTAAAATTTTGTTCTATGTGTCTCCAAAGAAAATAAATACAAATGAGTTCAACATATATTATCTATTTATAATCTTTATCTCTTGTTTTACATATGCTAGACACTTCAAACTGCTGTAAATTGATTTGTGAACAAAACAGTAAAAAATTTGCCTTCCTAAAAAAATATTGCCTTCCTTCAGAGAGAAAGGTGGAGTATATACATTAATCAAATAGATACTATAGTACTGTAGAATATGGTAGATGATGTACACACACACACACAT
>NW_019158005.1:896-1971 GCF_002288905.1 Enhydra lutris kenyoni | reverse complement strand
CAGGGGGTGGGAGGTTGGGGGAACCAGGTGGTGGGTATTAGAGAGGGCACGGACTTCATGGAGCACTGGGTGTGGTACCAAAACAATGAATACTGTTATGCTGAAAATAAATTTTAAAAAGTGATTTAAAAAAGGGTAAAAGTTAAAAAAATTAGCAGAAGAAGAGAGAGAAAAAAAATTGAAAAAGAAAAAAAAATTAAATTAACTACAAGACTAAAGAATCATGGGGAGAAAGCCATGAGTTCCGTGCTTTGCTTTCTCCTCCTCTGGAATTCCGTTGCTTTCCTTGGTGTTGAAACTGCACTCCTTGGTAGGTGAACTTGGTCCTGGCTGGATTTGTTGATCTTCTGGGGGAGCGGCCTGTTGTAGTGATTCTCAAGTGTCTTTGCCCCGGGCGGAGTTGCACCGCCCTTACCAGGGGCCGGGCTGAGTAATCCGCTCGGGTTCGCTTTCGGGAGCTTTTGTTCCCTGAGCACTTTCCGTAGAGTCCGGAGGGCGGGAATGAAGATGGCAGCCTCCCGGTCTCCGGCCCGGAGGAGCCAGAGCTCGGGGCCCCACTCCTCAGTGCGCCCTCAGAGAACAGCGCCCAATTACTCCCGTCACCCTGGCCTCCAGCCGTGCTCCAAGCTGACCGAGCCTGTGACCGGTTCAAGGTAACCCCGAGCTGTGAGCTCAGTCCTAGGCTCTGTCTCTGTAGCCGGCTTGCCCGTTCTAATACCTGTAAGCTCTGTGGCACTCAGACACCCCTGATCCTTCTGTGACCCTGCGGGACCTGAGGCCACGCTGACCCTGCATGGACTTCACCCCGGTTAAGCCTCTGGAGCGATGTCCCTCAGCGGAACAGACTTTTAAAAGTCCCGATTTTGTGCTCCATTGCTCCGCCGCCTGCCGGGAGCCGGCCCCTCCCCCCGCGGTCTATCTTCCCGTCGCTTTGGATTCACTTCTCCGCCAGTCCTACCTTTCAGAGAGTGGTTGATTTTCTGCTTCTAGAGTTGCTGTTCTTCTTCTTTTCGATCTCCCGTTGGATTTGTAGGTGTTTGCAATCTTTAGATAAGCTATCTAGCTGATCTCCTGC
>NW_019158005.1:0-796 GCF_002288905.1 Enhydra lutris kenyoni | reverse complement strand
AGATAGACCGCGGGGGGAGGGGCCGGCTCCCGGCGGTCTATCTTCCCGTCGCTTTGGATTCACTTCTCCGCCAGTCCTACCTTTCAGAGAGTGGTTGATTTTCTGCTTCTAGAGTTGCTGTTCTTCTTCTTTTCGATCTCCCGTTGGATTTGTAGGTGTTTGCAATCTTTAGATAAGCTATCTAGCTGATCTCCTGCTACCTGAGGTAGTCTCAGCCTGCTACTTCTCCGCCATCTTGACTCCTCCCCTAATAGTTTGTCTTTGCTTCTCTTTCCCTTTCCTGTGGAGACATATCCATATATATATTTCTAAGGCTTTTATCCAAGAGACTACTGCTTATATTTTCTTTTAGGAGTTTTATGGTTTCAGGCTGCACTTTTAGGTCTTTAATATATCTCATAGTTACTGTGTCTGATGTAAGAAAATGGTCCAGTTTCATTCATTTGCATGTAGCTGTCCACTTTTTCCAGCACCATTTATTGAAGAGACTGTCTTTTCCTCATTGTATATTCTTGCTTCCTTTGTCATTTAATTTGTCATTTAATTGTGGCTTTATTAATTGATCACATAGGTGTGGGTTTATTTCTGGTCTTTCTATACTATTCTATTGATCTATGTGTCTGTTTTTGAGCCAGTACAATAATACTGTCTTTATTACTATAGCTTTATGATATATTTTGGAATTTAGGATTGTGATACCTCCAGTTTTTTTCCTCTTTCTCAATGGTGCTTTGGCTATTTGTGGTTCTAAACAAATTTGAGGATTATTCTAGTTTTGTGGAGAATACTGTTGTTA
>NW_019158004.1:0-1971 GCF_002288905.1 Enhydra lutris kenyoni | reverse complement strand
AAACAAAGCTATGGTTATGTTCAGTGCTGAGGCCATAACAGTTCCAACGTGCAGCGTCTGTTTCGAGATCTCAAGCACCTGAGGAGGTTCGAGTGTGAGATGTCTGCTCACGCTGGAATTTGTATCCATGATGGCCAACGAATGCTCGTGTGGCCTCAAGAAGCCTTGGCGGCTTTCACAAGCTGGAGCTTGTGAGCTGCTCCAAATATCAAGGTGTCCTTCAGCGGGACAGGGGAAGTACATTTAGAGGGCTCCAGGTCCACATCTGGAAAGATTCGATAGCAGAGCTCTCCGAATGGATGCCTGGAAACTCCACCTCGGTTACCACTGAAGCCTAGGAACAGGGCAGCTTTAATCCAGTGGCTCTTCTTGTAGTTCCAAGGGATCTGAGTTGACGGATGTTTTCATTCAGAAGGGTCACAATGCAGCTTGGTGTCCAGGGAGACCTTAGAATGTGGCGGTAGCTCTGGGGCCATGCAGGAACCTCCAAGCCTGTGGATGGGACTCCGTTCCCAAGAGCAAAGTTTCCTTCTCGGGTCCAGAGGGGTTCTACTGTATGGCTCAGGGACCGCACATTGGGCCCTATGTTGGTTTTCCAGAACAGGCCGGAGGGACAGAGGCCTGAAAACCTAAGCTAGGTTTTGGATGAGATCCTAGGGGCATGTCAGGTGAATCTTCGGACTCAGGCCCATTGACGTGCGTGTCTTCCTGGAGGTAGGTGCTGACGGTGTCTCATACTGCGCCTTTTTTCCAGAGCTGCCTATGAAATTGTGGTGGGTTCAGATGCCTTGCAGGTGTCTCCAATTCTGGATGGTTTGGGCAACTGAGACGGGCAGAATTTCCTCGGGAGAGCAGACCAAGAGATGCGGTGTGGTTCTGGGGGTCCCATCCTGGAGGGCATGTGGTCAAGGCTTTGGGAACGAAGTCTTCAGACAGCAACTCGGGGAAGAATTAGGGGCGAGGTTATGGCAGGCCCGATCTGCAGACCCTGAAAGCAGCTCCTCAGGATTTGAAATTCGGGTGCCTGGGAGGCAGTAGAAGAGGCTTTTCTCTCTGGACTGTATACCTAGGATGGTCTCGGAATGGACGGGTGAGCACATGGGTCCATGGGATATTCTTCCTTTCTGTGGATTCTGCCAGGCTCCCAAGAGTTTGGTGTCTTTCTGGGGGAAGGGAAGAGTGCTCTTTTCCATCTCAGGGGTCCTGCGCAAACAGGGATTCCAGAGACCGACTGTGGGTCACGTGGCCTGGACAACCCCACAAGGGTTAGGATTTGGGTCTAGTGGCACAATGGGTTCTCTCTGTGGGATCCTGGTCCCGCCCCGACAGGCTGTGCTTGAAAGGGGTCTCAGGCTAAGATTCAAATGCCTGTTTGTGCCCATTGCCCCTCCTGAGTGGGCGTGGTCTCATGGGCCATGTAGCTGCTCCCACTCAAAAGTAGTACAACCATCTCAACTTCCACATTCCTGCCATGAGGAAGGAGGAGTACTCTGCTGTGATTCAGGTTCCCCCATAGGCAGGGATTTGCGCTACCTTCTGGGGTCAGATACCTGCATACCCAGGTTCGCAGGAGATGACGGGCTCTGACCAAGACAGTGCCCACCTGCAGGATATGGGTTGCGCTATGTGGCTGGCTGACAGGACGTCGGAGCTCGGGCTGTGTCAGACAGATCATCAGTTCACAGGGCGGCCTATGATATCAGGGTGCCCTTGAAGGCCATGCTGCTGGACCCTCATCTGGGGATTCTGGGCAGAGCCATAAGGCATTTCTTCCTTCCGTGGGCAGGTAGAAGGCAGCTTTGTTTTTCCAGAATTCACAATATGCATGGCCTGCTGGCAAGGTGTGTGAGGATGGAAGTCTGAAAACAAAACTAGGCTTATGTTCAGTGCCGAGGCCATAACAGTTCCAATGTACAGCGTCTGTTTCGAGATCAAGCACCTGAGGACGTTCGAGTGTGAGATGTCTGCTCA